>NW_014575380.1:97896-374409 GCF_000527765.1 Bipolaris victoriae FI3
TTCTTCTTCTTCTTCGTCTTTTTTTTTTGGGGGGTGGGAGTTAAAGGGATGATGCGAGTAATGTTGTGATGTGAATGAAGTATATGAGGAGCTGATTGGTTGGTGAATAAGGCGTTTTTTTTTTCGGAAACTCTTTTTGTGCGTACTTTTTTAGCATTGTTATGGGAGATGATGCTGTATATACGAATCGTACTACGTTTGAAATGAACTTATTGTGCTACCAACCTCCCTCCCTTTTCCCCTCTTGTTTTTTTTTTTCGAGCCGTCGCTATGTCCTTTCTGATATATGTGGTTATTGAAATTTTCATTCTCCATATTGATAATTCTAATCTTACATGAATACCGCCACTTCACCCCGTGTTCTTTGTCCATGTGTGTTCAGAATAATCTATTCGTACAAAACTTCTTCATTGTCAGAAAAGGTCAACCCAAATCAATTCCCAAAAAAACGACCATTCGTAATTCCCATTACCCTAGCGCACAAAAAAAAAGCGATCGTATACATGTTCTTCCCAGATATATCGTAGCATTACCGCCTCGTCATTGTCATTAACCTCTTAGGTTTCCATTCCTATGTTGCCCCCCTTTCTCCTGCACATTCCCCTTTCCTTTCGTGTTTCTAAACCCTACATCTTCTCCCGCCGCCAGTCTAATTCTCCAACTTCTTCCCATTTCTCACCCTAACCAAGCCCCCACTATCTCCAAGTGTCTGGCCAGAGAACAAAGGCATCTAGTCCTCCTCCTGGGAGTCCGCAAGCGCAGAATCAGCCTTACCAGCTGCAGTAGCGCCCTGGTTGGCAGCGTTGCCAGAGGCTTGGGCGGAACCGGCTTGGTTCTGACCTTGAGCTTGCTGAGCGGATGCGGCGCCAGCAGTGCCAGCGTTGCCAGACTGGGCTTGCTGGGCGTCTGCTGCAGTGGCATTGCCGGCGTTACCAGCACCAGCACCAGCACCAGCACCAGCAACGCCACCAGCACATGGCTGGGCAGCAGCGTTGTTGGCACCACCAGCTTGGCCTTGGGCTTGCTCAGCAGAAGCCGCGTTAGCATTACCAGCGTTGGCGTTTCCAGCGTTGGCGTTTCCAGCATTAGCATTACCAGCATTAGCATTACCAGCATTGGCGTTACCAGCGTTAGCTGCCTGTCCTTGCTGGGCAGCAGCGTTATTGGCACCGCCGGCTTGACCTTGGGCTTGCTCAGCAGAGGCAGCATCGGCATTTCCAGCATTAGCTGCCTGGTTTTGCTGACCATAGGCTGCATTAGCATTACCAGCCTGTGCCTGGCCTTGCTGAGCAGCACCAGCATTCGCGTTTCCTGCTCCTTTCTGGGCAGAAGCCGCGTTAGCAGTACCAGCCTGTCCCTGCTGTGCAGCAGCAGCACCACCGGCATTTTGCTGTCCAGCAGCTGGGAAGCGTTAGAATATAACTTCAAGTTCAGAATAAACAAGACATACCTTGGGCATCATTTCCTGCGAACCCATTGATCTCAATATCATCCTCCTCAGCGGCGTTTTCATTACCGGCATTTCCCTGGGCCTGCTCATCCTCACCCTCAATCTGAGCCTGTCCATTACCCGCAGCAGCATTTCCAGCTCCAGCAGCCTCAGTGCCATTGTTAGCTGCACCGTTCTCGGCACCAGCACCAGCACCGGCACCGGCATTCTGGTTGTTGCCAGACTCCTCCTGAGCGTTGCCTGAATCCTCCTGAGCGTTACCAGAACCCTCCTGAGCATTGCCAGAATCCGCCTGAGCGTTTTCCTCGTTGCCACCGCCGCCGCCAGTCAGTCCTCCGAGAAGATCACCAAGGCCGCCACCACCTAGGCTGCCGAGGAGACCATCGAGCTGACGCTTGGTCTTAATCTTCTCGCCTGTGAGCCGGCGGACAGTGGAAATGAAGTGTGCGGGGAGTTGCTGGGCTGCGGTTCCGTCCTAGATAGTTGTTAGTTATAATGGCCCATATCATATTACCGATTGTCATTTAGAGGAAATAAAAGGTAGACGCACAGGAAAGCGCTTCTCAAGAGCAACATTGTTGGGCCTAGCCGCCGGAGCAGCAGCGGCGGAAGCAGCCAAAGAGGCAAGAAGAATGCTAGTGTCGAACTTCATGATGGCGTTTGTGGAATATAGCGTATCGTGGTAGATTTATCAAAAAGATAGTCGTGTTAAAAAAAAAAGAGACTGTCCGGCAGCGGTGTATGAAAGTAGTCTGTGTAGGAACAGTAAAGACGAAGCTGGCTAGCAGCAGAATGTACAATGCTGGTGGTATATATATGAATATGTGTGAACGGTGCTTGCAACCGCCTAACTGAACGAGTATCGAATACTTGACTTGATAACAAAAAAGCAATTGTCGACTTTCTAGCTGCCTTCTATATATTCGTTCTTCTCTTGCACTGGAGCAAGGGTCCGCCATCGGGCATGGCACGTCCGGTATCAAAATGTTGACGCGTTCAAACTGGTTATTCCATTACTCCATCCTTGGCCTGCCGTGTTGGTAGCGATCCCGATTGCGAGGCTATCATATTGCGCGCGCAAGGGTGGACAGACCCTCAGGCGGGTGCAGGTGGTGCAAGGCATGCGCAATGCGGAGAGTCTGTGACTACGAGGCCTTGAGGGCGAAACGCTCATTACGTGGGTGGGCCCACTATGTGGATAGAACGATGACTATCTTTACGGTACCTGTACATGCCTGTACGATGAGCGAGTTGATAATTTTGCTGTCGCAATATTCCAATTGCATGCTGTAAAGTGTTCGAAAACATCAATTGAATCCTCACATCATCGGGTTGGTACTGGGCGATTACTCCTTCGCAACTAACGTCTATACACACCGTTTGTCAACGGGCGAGTCTATCCTTACCCAAAAAACGACTTTCGCATACAAATGGTGTAGCTGTTTCTGTCGCAGCCCCCATGAAACGGGCAGACGCGCCGCGGCGCCATACATGCCCGAGAAAGGGAGGAAAAAAAACGCGCGTTTTGGTTTTGAAACCCAGGCACGAGAGCGATTGCGCCTTGACCCTGCGACTGCTCATGTAGGAAGAGCTTATCGACAAGCTGTCGAGTGTTTCGAGATTTGTTCTCGCGTGCGTAATGGCTATGGGAAAAATGGGGGGACGGGGAAGGCGAGTGTGGGTCCGTCAACGGCGGAAGACTTGGCGCGACGCTAATACGTCAAGATAGGGATAGGGGCATGCCAACTTCAACGCTCTCTGGTTTACACAATAGTTGTTGCAGCAATGTTCATCATTTGGCATATCATTGCGCTTTTGCGCATACACAAGGGTATATTGAAACAACATTGACACAGAAATGGCCTGTATACAACGCATCTTTTCCAGATCCAGGCTCAACTTCATCTTCTTCTCGCCAAACCTGTGACGTACAACTCACCAGGCTCAGCCTCAACCTTCCAACCCTCGTTTACCAATGTCTTCAACACCGCAGGCCCCAGTTTACCTCGGCCGCCTTCGCTGTGTCTACCCAAGCCTGTGATGATCCTGAAGACATCGCCTCCGCCTCTACGACCAGGACCGCTCCACTCAGGAATCCTGCGCTCCCCGAGGCCGTCCCACCAAGCCTGTGTGCGTTGCTTTGCTATCCTAGTCGCGTCCGCAACAGTCACGCCGTGCAGGTCGAGGTGCGTAGGTCCTGATTGTGATGAAACCAACGAATCGGCTTCAGCTGCGTTCATAACTTTCAGATTGGCGTTGAGGTCACGGCCCTCTTGCGCATAATAAGCTGCAGCTTGCCTCATGAGTGGTGTTGATTTGCCTCTGCGGTAAGCGCCAGATGCTTTTGTAAACGCATCGTTTCGAGCAGCAGCGGTGGAGACGGCGTCGCGGGGCCTGGCAGAAGGCGCAAGGACAGGCAGTTTGGTTACTTCCGAAGGATCAGACAGATCGACTGGAGCATATCGCAAGTCAAGTTTGATGCCACCTTTGCCGCCCGTTTCGCTTGCCGGTTGTTGGGTGAGGGCTTTTGCAAGTTCTTTAGCTTTGCTGGTCGACGGGGCAGCCAGGCGCACGACTGCAATGGCATGCTCCAAATCGATCGAAGGAAAACTCTCGTTTAGGGTGATTGCGTCTTGTACTAGCGCAGCATTTGGCTGCCCTTCCTTTTTGTGCGCTTCAATGTCTCTTCTCACAATTGCCAACACAGTCGCTGACAATGATGCACCGTTCGCATGATAGAGCGACGAGACAGTCTTTGGTGGAACGCTCGTGCGCGACGTGACAAAATCCACGTCACGGCTTGTGTTCTGCCAGCGGTTTGTCGGCGCATCTGATTCAACAAAATAATCAGCCCCAACGTTATTCAAAGACACTTTTTGCCTTTTCTTTGCCTTGCCCTTTTTTCCCTTTTGTGGTATGTGATGGTCTTCAGAAAAGGCTTCAATACCCTTGGCAATAGGTCCATCCTCTGTAGGGCTCTTCCTGCTATCATCGAAGAAGACATGATTGAGTAGCTCGTCTGTTGCTTTGTCGTAATCGTAGCCGCATTTTTTCAGCGTGTGCGTCACCTGGGCGAGCCGCAAGCCGGGGAACGTCTCGGCGAGCAGCAGTTCCTTGGTAGGAACATCAAACTGTTCCGTATCTTTGTAATATCCACTCTCGAATGATTCCTGTGGGCTTCCCGAACCCCCATTTACACTAAGCGAAGCAAAGTCGTTTGAAAGGGATGAGTGCTCTGTCGTTACCGTCTGGGTACCCCATGAATCAGCGTCGGTGCTGCTCTTGTCTGGACTGTCTTGCACGGCGCCCCCACTGCTACCAGAGGGGTCAAAATTCAGTGCTTCCACTTCAGCTGTGGCCTTCAGGGTCTCCAATAGTTCTCTGGTGCGAGCAACGGCATCTGGTTCCCCTGCATAGTCCGAATAAATGGTATAGAGAAGCGTAGGATCTATTGGCGGGCAATATTCCTCCTGTAAAACGCGTCCGTGTTAGTGGATGCGCGTGTTGAGTCAGTTCTCCTTGCCCACATACCTCAAGCATACGCAGGTCCTCATCCATTTTGTTTGTTGCAGTGTTGACGTCTTCTGGTGTGTCGATATGGCGAGAGCATACTCCGAGCTGGGTGGCCGATGCTGGGGAGTTGTGACTGAGGCAGTGTCGCGCAGCAGTCTCTTATTGTAAGTTCCGCGATCAGTGCGATACGATGGTATGCAGTGTGACTGTGCGGCGCAAAAGGCAGTAATGCGTAGTGGTGGGGTGGTTGCGTTGGCGCGTGATGGCAGTTCAGCCGTGGCTGGGAGAATTGTAGCCGAGCTTAGCGCAGACAGGAGCTTATTGATCCCAGCATCTTTAATGTCCACATACCATTGAGGGCAAGAAGAGGTGGTGTTGGGTAGGATATCGAGCATAAGATATATTTTTGATCTACACGGCCAGCTAGATGCCGCACGTCATCTTCAATTAGGCCGAATCGCGCGTCATCCATTGGCGCTAGCGCAAGCGGCTTTGAGGCTTCTATCCACCACCCTTAGGTATCGTCACGTGTACTTGTTATCGCAAATCTACCTTTATACGCAATTGGTGGTTTCAGTGTAAGCCACTTGTTATGCAAATATGAATTTGGTTAGGACAGTTGTAGACCCCTGGTAGGCGTGATGGCACACACACGGGACACCTCCACATCATCATCCTCGTGGCCTGCTCGTCAAGGCTATCTTTCTATGATCCGCACCCAAATTCCCTCATTTTACTGTTCTATTCTCGGCCCTACTTTCAAGCCTCTTGAATATCATATCCATTCAAGCAAGCCTGGCAAATACAATAGGCAGATGAACATTCAGGCCCCCAACAACCCGCAGACGCTCCACTACATCCTGCCAATGGCTGCGTCAGGCCAAGTTCGTGGCTTGAACGCATTGCATAGCCACTCTGAGCCAATGGCATGTTTAAATACACCAAACCCCCAGGTTCCTGATACGCGGTACAATGTACATTAGCAACCCGACACCAGCTTGAAAACGTGACAAGCTATACCGCGAAACATGGCGCCCCTTCACCGCCGCACATATCTGGAACCCGCTGTTATCGGAAGCATCGTTGGCCTCGGCTGTCTAGTAATAGTAGGAGCATTCTGCACGGTCATCTTCTGTGTAATGTGCAGAAAACAACGACAGCGCAAAAAGGCCCTACGCAAAATGCAGGAAGACCAGTTGACACCGTTTGTGGGATACCAATATACGGCGCCAGCAGGTGCGCAAAGCAACCCCCAAGGAGCGTTGCTACGTCCACAGCAACTCGAAATCCAAGAGCAATATAGTGGACCTCAGGAATTGCAAGGGAGTGGGAGACTGGGTCCTCTGCCTCCCCAGCAAATTGACGGATACGTCGCAGCGGTTCGTTCTTTCATCTCAAGTAAGATTAGTTGGGAATACGGTTGAACTAACTTGCTACAGCCGACTTTTGACGACGACAGGCCACTCGAACTGCCTGCTGGCGTTGCATATCACGGCATAGACGCCAAACGTGGAATATACAGATGAAAAGCGCCATCTTCCATTGCCACCAAGCCTCTCAACCAAAGCCCCAATCCACAGTATCAACGGTGACCCTGTTTCAACCATGAAAGCCACGCACCACCATACATGGCTGCATGTCCAAAAACGCCTCTCGATATGATACGAACAACGTCACGCAGGAAAATCCACAATCCATTGACACCAACAAAGAACTGCTTCACAACCCGCCACGTCAATCCCCCCCACAAAACCTCCTTCATCCACCCTCTTCCTCTTTCTCCCATCTTTCCTCTACCATCCAAAATGAACACAACAACTACAGCTCTCAAACAAATTGTTTCCCTTCCTTTCTCCCTCCTCGCAGCCCTACCGCGACCCACCTTCTCCTATGTACCCACCGCGCACATCAAGCTCAAGGCCGACAGTATAGCCATGGTGGTACTCGTACTTGCGCGGCATGTGTGGATGTATGTGCAAGGGTGGCGGGATAGTGGGTTACGCAGGAGAAAGGGTGGGAAGGGAGGTGGAGTGGGGAATGGCAAGGGGAAGAAGGGCAGGGGACGGGGGAAAGCGAGGGGTAAGGGGAAGGATGTGAGAGGAGGGAGGAGAGCGGGGACAGTGGTTAAGGGGAGATATACGCTTGTTTTGCGGTAGGAAAAGGAGGATATGGAAAGATGGGATCCCCCTGTTTGGATATGTGGAAGATTTAGTGGTAGAGGTATCTAATTGGTATTTTTATTTTGCTTTATCTACATGTATTTCTAGGCATAAGAATGATTCTAATCGAGGTTGATTATGACAAGTACTTCCTCCGCTTTGTTGAGTTTCATGAACTAAAAAGAAGAAAATGGACATTGAAGTTAGTCGGTAGTTCGCAAGTGAGGAATAGACTATCCGACTCTACGCTGCCGGTGACTTTGGTTTGCTGTAAGAGATGCCTCGAATAATCCTGGGATGTGTGACAGATGAATGTCTGGGCAAGTTCAACAACCCTTTCTCCCCTGTACGGTCGGTTCGCAACCTATAATAGACCGATTTGACACACCGAATAGCCAGGCATACAAAGTGTGATCGCGTGCGCTGATTTTATCGTTGTCGCCTGGACGTGGGGTACTTTCTTGGCTACGATTGTCATCCCTGGAATCGCTACTGACGTGGCCTCGCGTGATAAGAGCCGTTTGAATTCCTTAGAATATCGATCTGACAACCTCTCGATATCGAGAAACGACACCATGGTAGCACGATTGGTCTTTACAATTATATACCATGGCATTACCAAGGACTTTGGGTCGAATCTGATGCGATCTGAAGCGTGCATAATGACGAAGAATTGCGTAGTTGATACAGCGAGGCTCTTGTTGAAAAGCATGCGGTCAAGTGCGATCAGGTATTCCAGGGTCATGCGGCGCACACGTCTAGGCGGATATTGGTGAAGATCGAATTTCTTCCAAAATTATTCGCTGTTCTTATCCGAATCGTCATCTGAATTCTCATCTGAATCGTTTTCTGAATCGTTATTTGAGTCGTCATCTGAATTCTCGTCTGAATCGTCACCCATGGCCCCGATGATGTCTAGCTGAAGTCCCGCTGCCTTGCACGCATCCTTGATTTCTCGAGAAACTCCATTCTCCCCTTCGACTACTATAAATCTCTTCCAGTTCCGCGCAACAACGTCTTTTTGCTCAATCGTAGCCAGCAAAAGATCCGTGACTTCGTTGTCGCTTCCCAGATCGTTGAAGAACTCGAGCGTTTCCATGACCGGCGGTAACCCTACTGAATGAAGCCTTGGTCGTTTAGACGATTTCCCAAAAAGTTGATAGTCCCAATTCAGACGCAGGGTCTCCAGTGCTGCAAACTCTCTCATTCGTAATACCTTGCGTCCAGTAAGTGTAGGGTGGTCGATTGTAATGCTCTTTAGAAACTCGGCCTGCGACTGTGCAGCCAAGATGTAGTCACCAACGTTATCGGAACTCTCCTCCAACTCTGGCTCTGGCTCTTCTGTCTGCGTCATAACAAATTCCTCAAGCGCCTCGGGCAGTTCAAGGAGATCGCCAAGCGAATCATCGTTAATGTCGCACTCGATCAAATGGAGATGCTTTAGCGCTGTCATGTGGGGTCGCTCGATGTGGTCAAAACCTTTTTCGTCTAGCTTCGCTCGTCGAATGGTCAGAGTCTCAAGAGTCGGGTGAGCGAATATGTGAATGTTTTCGCGGAGGTCCCAGTATGCATCATTGGCGCATTGGTAGAATAGCGAACATGTCTTCAAACAGGTGAGATCGAACGGACCATTGAACAAGGTGCCAATGCCATGCAGCAACACATCTGGTACTGAGATGTCCAACTTTTCCAAATTCGACATGATAGACAATGTCCGTGAAAGGCTGTCTGATCGCTTGGGGTCGAGATACGAGCCATGTACTGGTGCATCGAGGGCCAGTTGCGACAGTTCCGAGGATGGGTATGAGAGCTTGATTTCGTGAATAGCAGAGCCACGACGGGGTCGCCGACTCAGCGACTCGCTAAAGGTGAGATGCAGCTCTGGCGAATCGAAAAGAATACTCTTGTAGAGAATGGCATCACTGAGGCGATGACATTTCTTGTTGACGCGCGACACATTACAGAGGTCGCGCCTGGCATTGCGACCCACGGCTTCGAAGATTTGGAGCAAGATTTCCTCGGGCAAGTTACTCAAATGATCACGGGGAGCGCTAGCACTCCCCTTGTCGCCGTTGGTTATGGGATTTGACATTGGTGTGGTGTTAATATTGGAGATCCAACGACCTATGGCCGAAAGGTACTTTGTAGACTTGAGTCGCGAACACGTGGAGATGGCCTGATAAGGTGGGATGCGGGGAAGGCAGGTGTGGAGATCCCAGCCTTGTACCAGGTACAATAGGTCGATACAGAGTAAGCCGCGCTGTCGGTGCACGTATATAGATATGCTGTAAGATAGCCAAAATGCGCTGTGGCGAATGAGATTTTGTAGAGGACAAGTGACAGGTTGTGACCCTTGAGGTGTGGAAGAAGGGTGCGCGCGGCTGCTGCCGCCACATGTGGCTTGGTACTGATGATCTCATCCCGCAAATGTAACGTCTCAGTCTCAGCTCAACGCCACAAACGGTTGGTGCTGTATACATGTTCACATTTGAAGGTGCAAGCATCGTCCAGCAAACAGTGATGCTTTAAGTTTCTACAAACTCTATTATTACATACCTTTCTAGAAGCGGAACCCATCTCCAAAACCATGAACATTGCTTCTGCCCAACCAACTGGGCAATGAACGAGCAGTCTTACCAAGGGCACATTAGCGGTATATGAGTCGTCGCAGCTGGGTGCCTCCCTGCTTTAGCACACTTGGGACACTTCCTTACAATCTGCATCACACGGCAATCTTTGCGGCTGTGACTGTCATGTCCGCACCTCGAACAATAGTGCTCGTTACCCCATAACGGTTGATTACATTGGCTGTGCAGCATTACAACGTTGACGACCGACTGAATCGGCTGCTCCGCCAGTGGTATTTTTGAGAGCATAACCATTTGTACAGAAGTGATGAAGGAATATGCAGCCCAGTCGGCAGCGCTCCGGAATTCAGGAAAGTCAATCTTAAGATCGGTAGCGAGTTGCCCCAATGTGAAAGTCTTGTCGCGCCAGCCAAAGCTTGTTTCGCAAGCAATTCGTTGCGTGTTTATCATTGATACAATATTCTCTCCAGTTATTTGTTCAAGACCGAGAGCATTGAGTAGTGAATGCCGCTGCCATGAGCCATCCTGTAGAATGACAATGGGACAGGCACCTGGGACTAGATACTTTTTTGAAACAGAACAATACTCATTTCTCGATAGCAGGGGCTCGACAGGTTGTCGTAAGAAATCTTCTAGCACAACTTTGGCTTCTTTCCCGTCTACATACCGTGTGCGCCCAAAGCGGGTTTTCTGAGAATCCAGAGGACTTCCTCGGAGATTCACAAGATACGCATTATCCTGCATAATTATGTGATGGTATGATACGTTGCGAATGATATCCAGGCTATGCGGCCCAGGAGATGCAAATTTCTCCTGTATGCCTCGGCGTTTGACAGTGTGTACTCCAATATCCAGCAGTGCACGGCGCTCTCCATACAGCTCGCCACACTGCACCGCAATGAGCACAACGTGTTCAGCAAGTATCGGAGTATTTGGCCTTTCAAATCCCAAGCAGAACTCGAGAACCTCTTTATGACTCATTCCCTGGAAGAAGTGGGCGACATCTTCCATGCGTTCACTGAATTGCGGGTCAGTAATCGACAAGGCCGCCAGTCCTTCGATGGGTGGAGGTGGAATTTGTTCGCCTGTAAATGCACTGTACTCTGGTGGCTGCTTCTTGACAGGCTTTGAAGAACGGAAAAATTTCATGGTGCGTTGTTAACCCAAGGTATGTCTCAGGCTTTTCTTGTATGGTACCTGTTGTTTCGAATGGACCTTTGTTGAGGAAGAATAGGAAAAGAAGTTTTTTGGTCGAGATTATGAGTCGTAAGGTCTTTGTATGCCCAGAAGTGATAGCAAGATAGCAAAGTGAGCGAACTATGGTTATCGAACGCAGCGTAAACCCACTTGGTGAATTCTCACAATTCACTGGTCCATGTGCAGTCTTTGTGCGCTCTGACATTCACTTTTCCGGGTTTCCTTGCAAAACTCGATTCACCTCACGCATTGTAGCCTATCAACCAAATGCATACCGTCATCGCGCGTTTTCCTACCTATTCATGAAGTTTTCCGCTCTCGCGGCTTCTTGAACACAGTTGGAGTGATTCACCCATTGTTGAGGTCAGAGGGGCACGAGGTGTGCACTCCGTATTTGATTGCTGGTTATTGTAATCGATCATCAGCTATGAGAATTTACCACAAAGTATTATAGTAGCTTCACGTTACATAGACTAGAACCAGTTGTTACTATTATCGTGGTCATTAACGTTGTGTCAAGAAGCGCTAGTTTCGTGTTCAAGTATTTAGCAATGATGAACCACTGACCGGATATGTGAACTTGAGATACAGCCTTAGTTGTTAGATATTCGGCTACTCTGATAGGAAGATATCGTACCATCCAGGTAGATATTACCAAGCGATGCATGTTCTTCAATATTAATGAATTGAACTTCACCAACATCTTTTTTGGCATTGTCAATCTATAGTTTTCGGAACTATGGTTCAACAAGAACGGTTCCCACGAGGAGAACGCGATGTCGTTTTATTGTCATATATATAGCATGGATAGAATTACAGTTCCTTGTGTGATTCTTCTAGAGTCTGTGACTAGAACTCATTTGTAGAAAAAAGAGCAGGGTTATGGTAAATGCTTGCGTAGGGCCAACCGCCACGATAGCAAATCTACGCACAACACTCGACTCAGACGCTAAATATTTTTCCAAAACGAACTCATACTTGTAAGTCATAAATTTTGTTATTGAAGCCAATTTCATTGGAAACCCCCCGGCCTTACACTGCTCTCACCGATCCGAGACCCCCGCGCATTAACCCTCACCAACACCTATTTGTTTGCTAAGTTGGCTTCGGCCCGGGCTTGCAGTATCTTGCAACCTCTACTACTTCTTATATTGTTTCCTTCAATATCCCGTTTGTGAGCACAAACTGATAGATGGTGGCTCTTTCCAGTTCCATTCCAGCCTTTTGTCTGGCGTCAGCGCAACTTCCAGGCTTTGGCTTTTACACAAGGTTATATTTATTATAGATCACCATGGAGATTACGCTCACTGTCGACACCGAAATCACTACGTCCTATGATGCCAACGCGACGCCTTTCACAACGGACATTCCTTTTGCAGTATCTGCGCAGCAACAGCAAGACGCCGCCATCAAAGCACTCAAAAACCGCTTTGATCAACTCACAGACTTTGAAGTGTGGCGGCACTGCATTGGGATGAGCCACATCTCTGACATTCCCGATTTTGCACGAGAAGCTGCCGACCACATCATCGTGGTATGTCTGGACTGCGAACACTGGTCCAACAACACGGAAGAGACGACCGAAGTGGGTATCGCTACCTTTTCCCGACAAGACGTTGTGTCGCTTGTGAACGAGGGAGATTTTGGAGATTTTGGAGAGCATTTGATGCAGCAAGTACAATTCTACTTGCTACGGCTGATAGAGACATCGCATCTGCCAAACCAGAACCCACAATCTCGAGGGGTACTTGGCAACCGATTTGGAAAAGGCCGTTTTGTCACCTTTGCCCAAGCACGGCAGATAATGCACGATTTGTTTGTCCAGCCTATCAAGGGCGTTCCTGGATTGGAAGGGAATCATCCCATTGTCGTCCTGGGCCATGATGTTAGCCACGACAAGAAGAATCTGAAGCACAAAGCGATCGATTTTGACATGGACCCTCTTGGCACAGTGGTCCGGTATATTGATACGCAAGTTCTTGCTCGACAGATGCATAGCTGGAACATGCCCCGCAAGGAACAGATTGGGCTGAAGCGACTTGTGGAAAACCTGTCGTTCGAGCATAGTGACCCCCACACCGCGGCCAACGATGCAGGCCGCACATTGATTTGCGCCTTTCAGATTGGGCTTGGTAAACACGCGTGTAGAAACCACCCGAAGTATAGGATGCTTGAAGTCGCCACTGATATCGAGCGGTATAGCGTCACTAACTTCAAATCGATTGGTGGTGTAGAAGAGTACTGTTGGAGATGCGGTCAGCCTGGGCACATGAAGTCCGCTTGCACAGCGACAGGTCTTCACTGTGACGAGTGCAAGTCCAACAAGTGCCAACTCGAACCCGACGAGGAACACATCTCAGCACATTGCATGTGCGTTGCCAATAACAAGGCAGCTCAACGGCGGGAGAGGGATGCATTGGCACGAGAAGAGAAGAAGAGAAATAAAAAGAACAGATATGTTCAACGTGGGAAGCCCTCTTCTGTCGAATACGGTCAACCCCCTTCGCGCGAAAAGTCCTCCTCTGATGACCACAGTCGACCCCATTCGCGCAATAAAGACCATCGCCCTTCATTTTCGCCCAGTCGGGTTATGCACTCTGGGAAGCCAAATGGGCAGGAGGCCACCCACCAAGGCGGCGGGAAACAACCGTGGAAAAACAGCTGGAGGGAACGACCTGGAAATGAATCCAGCAGCAAATTTGGCAAGCGTCGTGGCTCAGGTGGTGGACATTCGTCACGTGATGGGTCAGACTAATCTTCTTAGACAATACGTATAGAAGATCCGAGGTGTTTCGGATAGACCTGCAAAGAGGTGTTGTTTGTTTGGATATCAGCGTTCGAACACTAGATTAGAAGGTTGGCTGTATTTTTAGGCAGCAATAATTAAGATAATGATATGCAAGATGATCAGATGACGGGGTGAGGCTGACTAAGAGATTCGCAAGTGCCTGCGTCATCGGTGCCTGCAGAAGGTGGAGTTCCCGTCTATCAACAACCAACATGTTTGCGATAGTACAATAGCTCCTCGCATTTTTCGTGTCGGATTACGGGCAAGTTGAGAGCGGTCTCGAGTACCGTTCGCTGCGATCATGATTGATCATACGGTGCCAAAGTACATATTCATCCGGACGTGCATCCTGGGGTTACGCGCTATCACGCCTTTCAGCATATTCTGGGTTTCCTTCAGTATCGCCGAGCCTCCCCATACGGCCTTTCGTCGATTTTTGCTAACATGGAGCGCCATCGAGACGGCATTTTGGCTCTTTGTGTACATACCCCGCAAGCGCACGCTTCAGGCATCAGCACAACATCCCCCGCTACTCCCACAGGAAGACAGGAAGGAACTTTTCTGGCGATGCTGGGATAAGATTCCTCACCCAGAATATTACATCAGTAGATGGTTTCTGGGCGCCAGGCCTGGAGAGGTGCGACGAGAGAATGTGCGCGAGTTTTTTGCATGGGCGCTATTAAATCGCGGTACCGAAAGCGATGATGAGCGCATGAAGAGGAGGCAGGCGCAACCGGAGCAGAGCCATTCAGAAGACGACGAACTGAATGAGTATGCTGATGGTATTGAAACGATGCTGGGGCGAAAGTTAGCGCCTGGTATGGGCAGCGCAAAGAGCCTGCGCTTGACTATTGACCAGGTGAACATGGCTCACCGACCGTTTCTGTGGTACATGGTATGTACACTGTTATATTGTGCTTATGAGATACTGACCAGGTCAGATTGTAATGCTTGTCGACACCATCACAGCTGTTCGCCTGCGCTATGCTGGCTTCATGCACTTTCGCACCCATATCCGCAACACGTTGGCTGTCTTTCCGCCTCGCCTGGCAAGTCTCACTACACGTAACATTTCGCCCGCTCGAAACCTGAGCTACTGGTACAAGCCACATACCTCGAGAACGCGCTTACCTATCCTCTTTATCCACGGAATTGGTATCGGCCTACACCCATATGTCGAGTTCTTGACCGAGATCAACAAACACGATCCACTTGCAGCTGAGGATGGTCAAGTCGGTGTTATCGCGATTGAACTCATGCCCATTAGCTTCCGCATCACTGAAACTATGCCTGGCAGAGATGAGATGTGCCGTCAGATTGACATGATCCTGGAGCGCCATGGCTTCGACAAAGTAGTCCTTGCTAGCCATTCCTACGGCTCTGTGATCTCCACGCATCTCATTCAAAACCCTACCACCGCTGCAAAAGTTGGGCACATGGTCTTTATCGACCCGGTTACTTTCCTTCTACACCTTCCAGACGTTGCATACAACTTTACAGCGCGTCATCCGCGAGGTGCAAACGAACACCAGCTGTACTACTTTGCGTCAACCGATATGATGGTCGCACATACGTTAGCGCGGCACTTTTTCTGGGCACAGAATATTCTTTGGAAAGAGGATTTACGAGGTCGGGATGTGACTGTGAGCCTTGGTGGACGGGATCTTATTGTCGACACGCAGACTGTTGGCAAGTATTTGAACAACGCCGATCTCAAGAGCGAGGATTATAGTTGGAAAGACTCTGAATGGAAAGGCCATGGTATGGAAACTATATGGTGGCCTACAGTGGACCATGCACAGGTATTCGAAAGAAAAGACGGGAGGGCAAAGCTTGTGCAGGTGTTGAGAGAATATGTGAAGCACAAGGTCGGCGAGGGGGACAATGAGGAGGAGTATCCCTGAACTAGCGCGGTTCAGAAATGTCCACTAATTCCCACCTCTAAGAATTGACCATGGTGACTTTGTAACGTCCAAGACTCTTTTAAAGTTGGGTCTTGAAACCCGTTTGGGGGCCCGTCCGGGCCGAGTCGATCCAATCCGGCCCCGCCAACGCCGAACATGATGCTTTATACAGCCATACAAGCAATGGATCATTTTATGCAGGGCCATTGAGACATTGTTCTAGTCTTTTGTTTTCCAATAAATTTACGAATTGTTCCACACAATGCCTGAAGGAACTTGGATTCTGGGTGATCTCTTCACAAAGGAGTACGGTCACCGCGGCAGCATCCAGAAACTATGGGAACAACGTTGGAAATTTCCCTGCACCAAAGGTGTCTATCCATTCCACGACGGAAAGTTTGAAGATTTTGAGCCCATTTTCAAGCACCTCATCGACAACAACATCAACGATCCTTATGAAGATGCATACACCAACGCCTTTCTACCCACCGCCCAAAGACTAGCCCAAGAAGCCCAAGACATGGAAACCAAAGACAAAGAATCCGCGAAAAAGTTATACCTCAATGCAAACGCCGTCTACAGACTCTCGCGCTTCCCCTACATCGGCACCGACCTTAAAAAACGCGTCTTCGAAGAGCAAAAAAAAGTCTACCTCCGCGGCACCCAACTCTGGGACGAACCCATGCACGACATCCTTATCCCGCACACGCACGCCTCCAACGGCGACGGACCCTCGATCCCCATTTACGTCCGCAAACCCTCCGGCGACGGCCCCTTCCCCACCATCCTCCTCATAACCGGACTCGACGGCCACCGCCCCGACAACACCGAACGCACACAAGAACACCTAAACCGCGGCTGGGCCACCGTCCTGTGCGACATCCCCGGCACAACCGTCGATTGCCCCGCCAACAGACGCGACCCTTTATCCCCTGACCGCCTCTTTAGCAGTATCCTGGATTGGATCGACGCAACCCCTTATCTCGATGCTGCAAAAGTTATGGCGTGGGGACTAAGTGCGGGTGGTTACTATGCCATCAGGCTTGCGCATACGCATCGTACGAGGTTGGTGGGCAGCGTGGGACATGGCGCTGGAACACATCATTATATCGGTCGCGAGTGGCTGGCGCAAGTGGAGAAGCATGAGTACCCTTTTGGTCTCGAAGAGGCGTATCGTCAGAAATACGGGTATGACTCGTTTGAGGAGGTTATGGAGAAGTGTCAGGATGAGTTTAGTCTGGTGAGTGGCAAGGGGGAGGGTGTGGCGGTTGTGGGGGCTGGGATGAGCAGTTGTAGGTTGTTGCTGGTGAATGGGGTGCTTGATGGGTGTATGCCGGTCGAGGATAGTATGTTGCTGGCCGAGTATGGGAGTCCAAAGGAAATGAGATTTTTAAGGGAGAGGCTGCATATGGGGTATCCCGAGGCGAATGCTACGGTTTATCCGTGGATGGAGGGGGTTATGGGGGGTTAGTTTAGTTCTGTTTTGGTGTCACAATGTGAGCAAGATGGAATGAAAAAGCTTTTTTGTAAAAAAAAACAAACTTTGAACAAGTTTTATTTTCATTTTTATCTTTTGAATGCAGGGGAAAACCATGGAATAATCTACACCTCGCTAACCAACTTGAATTTTAATCAAACCAAAAAAAAGGGAGGACCAACTCATGTAACTCTCAAAGTTACAACAACATCCCCATATCCAAAAAAAATCCCCCCACAGTCAAATTGCCAAACAAGAAATTTCGAGACCATCTCCCATGCTTTACCCCTCAAACGGACAATCCACACTATCATGCCCATACGCACCTCTCCCTTTATACCTCTTCGGATCCGTACTCTGCACACACCACTCACACGGCACCGCATTCTGCAACTTCTTCGCCTTCCTCCTCGCGCCCTCGACACACTTCTCCGTCTTATGCGTATGGGATCCGCGCGCCAACTCCGGGTCTGCAGCGCAAAACTCGCAGTGCAGCATTGAGACTTTGCAATGTCGTAGCGTGTGCAGCTCCGAGTCGCATTTTGTGCAGAAGCGGAGTTGGCCGTAGGAAGGGCGGTGCGGGGAGGAGGAGGCGGTGTTGGAGGCGGTTAGGAGGGGTTTGAGGTTTGCGTAGGAGAGGGATGACGGGGTGGGAGAGGAGGAGGGGGCAGAAGGGTGGGTCATTAGGAGGGCGGTGATGAGGGTTGTGACAATGTCATTGCCTGCGTTGTGCAGGTATTGTTCTTGGAGCCTGTAGTGTGCGAGCAGGTTTTTGAGTGAGATCTGGCGGTCTTTGGGGGAGAGGGATTGTTCTATAGCGATGGTTTGTGTGTCGAGGGTTGAGACGATGGTGCCTAGACTTAGGACGTCAATACCGAAGCGCTGCTTCAGCACTTCGTAGTCGTTGTCTACGGCGTGCCCGATGAAAATGACGGGGCGGGGAGAGGTGTGTTCGTCAAGGCGGAGGAAGATAGACCGCAGCATTTCTTGCGCGGTTGAGATGCTTGCAAAGGTGGTGCTTCCAAATTGGAAGTTCTCAGGGTGTCCACTGCAGAAATCTTTGTTGATCAAGTGGGCATGGGGCTTGATACGTACGTGGTGGGTTTCCAGCGCTGCGAGAATGTCCCACGCTGATAATGGGCCTGCTGTACTATTGTCACTGGACTTTGGGATGCTTCGAGGATCGAGAACGCAGACTCCGAGTTCGGTGATGAGGGATGGGTCGTGCTCGTACCATTCTGCGTCTAACCCAACTATGATTGCGTCCTGCAGTGCGAGGGTTGCTGCACTGTTGCTCATACCGAGGGATGTGTTGGTCCCGATAATGCCTTGTAGCCATTGCTGAAAGATCGCAGATTGTGTGAGTCTATTGCTTTGTGTTTCCGCCTCAAGAACATTCTTGAGTTCTCCTGGCGTCATTACGGGAGAGAAAGAAGCCATTTCTTGGTAGTAGTGACTTGGATAGTATATTGTGTTAAACTTCGGTGATATGCGTTTTCGTGGATGTGGGATGAAGGCTGAAATCGGTGTACAGTGGTGTAGCTCTTCATTCCAGAACGGAGAAAGCTTGTTGAGAATTTTTATATAGTCCGTGTTGGACGACATTGTGAGGAGGGTGCTGTGAGGCCAGCATTGTGAATCTGTGTCAGACATATCGGCGCCTTGTTGTTGCTGTCTTTGTGGTATATGTGTGATCACTGTGAGAAACGCTGCTGGTGCGCGCTGTCTCGCTGTCTGTGAAGTGAGAAGATGTCAAAAGTCTGTAAAAGTTGACGGGGGCCAGGGGGTGTTGATATATATTAGTTGGCATTGCGACAAGATAAAAGCGAATGGTACCATTGGCGCTCGTAGTCGAACTTAGTGCTCAACCATGGTACACGACATGGAACACCGAGATATCGCCCTAAGCAACCCCAATCAACACCTGTCAAGAACGCAAAAGTTGGGGACGACCATGGATCGAAGATGAGTAAGTAGCTGCCTAAGAATCAATAGAGGGACGTCAGATGCAGTTGTTTTAAGACATGGCCAACATCCTCTGAAACAACGGTAATCATTTCACAAAACATGGCAAACAAAGCTTATTTTTGAACAAACATTTTGTATTAATTCGGGACTAGGTATAGAGCATGTTGCCACCCGCGACAGCAAACATGTAATCAATCTCATTGCACCTCTTGAACACATGAGTTTGGGGTATATCGTCGTTTTTTTTAGCATTCAACAGTAAAATGTCTAACAAATCACCTCGCATCATTTACATCAATACGAGACATTTAGTGCTTCTCAGCAGTGGCGGTGACACTCTGGCGCCTCTCAATGTCAGCAGCCTGCTCCTCCGTGCCAAGGTGACCAGTGGGCAACAGGTTGAGCGAATCTTCCTGCTTGTCCATGGTGCGGTAGGCAAAGAAGAAAGCAATACCAGTGACGAAAGAGATGATGGCGACACTGCCGTAGTTCCAGGTGATGTGGGGGTCGGCAGTAAGAGGAGTGAAAGCTTGGGCGAGAGCGGCGGAGAAGGCAGTAGTGAAGAGCTGAACGGACTGCACGAGAGACCTCATGTTCTTGGGCGCCTTGGTGAAAGCGTACTCGAGGGTGGTGACCGAGGCGAAAATCTCGGAAATAGCAATGAGGACGTAGACACCGGTAACGGCCCAGACAGAGATGTCGGTGTGGTAGTCGGGGTCGTGAGTCTCGTAGTAGCCAGAGGTCTTGTAGATGTAATGCTGGAGAACGGCGGCCCAGACCATGGCGAAGGCTCCGAGAATGAAACCAGCAGTGATCTTCTTGATGGGGGTGAAGCGGATTCCACGCCTGCGGAGGAAGGGGTACACGATGCTATCCATGATTGGCACCTGAGGTTAGGTTAGTAACATTTTTGCAATTAGTAGCGCCGAATCAACTTACAATGATGATAATGGCAATGGGGTCAAGGTTGGAGAGAATGTCATTGGGGACACCACCGAGCTTCATGGTCGCGCACATTTGGGTGAGATTAGAGTCCATCTGGCGGTAGGCAAGCCAAAAGATGGGGACCCAGAAGAAGACAGAGCAAGCGGCGAATCCACGAGCAACCTCATCGACCCAGGCGTCATCAAAGTTGTACCAGCTGGGCTTGTTGGCGCCAAGAGTCGAAGGCTTGACGGCGTTCCACATGTTGCCGTTGTTCCAGTTCTTCCAGGTTGTGAGGGGGTTAGCGGCCATGCCACCACCGAGAGCCTTGAAGAGAAGCTTGAAAGCAGGGCCCATGACGTTGCCGCTCGGGGGACGGAGGATGTAGAACTTCTTGCAGAAGATCAGAACGGGGAGGGCAATGACGAACATGACGGTGGGGATCAAGTAAGCCAACCAGAAACCAACGTATCGCTCGGCGTAAACCATGCTGATCTGACCAACGAGCGCACCAATGTTGATGAAGAAGTAGAACCAGTTGTAGATGCGGGTGGTGGTAACGGCAGGGTCAACAATGACGCGAGTGGTGCCACGGGTCTCAACACGCATCTTCTCCTGAGGAATCTGCTCGGCAATGAGGGGAGCAATGTTGGGCTTGAAAGTTCCAGTTCCGAGACCCATGACGATAAGACCGAGAATGAAGACACCGAGAGCAGTGTCGGGGTTCTTGAGGACCGAGGGGGCGGCGGAAGCGACGAGGATAACGTGACCGACTTCAGCAACGAGGACAGAGTAGAGGATGGTCTTGAAACGACCGAGGTAGGTGTCGGCAATCCAGGCACCGAGAAGGGGGCAGACGTAGACCCAGAAGGCGTTGAAGGTAGTCAAGCTGAAGGCAACTTGCTTGCCCATGCCCAGGGCACCAGGCTGGGCCTGCGCATCGTCGGGGTTGGTGGCAGCGCCAGTGGGAGTTGTGAGGGGCTTGGCGATGTAGTTGGAGTAGACGGCAACGGTACCGTAGTAACTCATGCGCTCAACCAATTCGACAAAGGCAATCTGGTCAACTGAGTCAGTGTGGCTCTCACGTGCAGTGGGCGTGAGAAGAAACATACAGTGAAGATCTTCCATGGGATCCTGGCAGGGACACGAGGAAGGGTAGCGAGCTCCTCCTCGGTGGGGAAGTCATCTTCCTCTGAGAGATAGGCATCCTGAAGCGTGGCCTTTCCCTCAGAGTGAAGGTAGGCGGGAGCGCCAACAGTGTGTTGCTCAGGGTGCTGGCGCGTGGGGTCACCCGAGGCGTCAATCAGGGCAGGGTCCAAGCCAACGGCTTGCTGTAGAACGTGTTAGGAGGTCATTGCAAAGGGACTGTTTACTTTTTGAGGGTGGGACGTACGACTTCACCAGCGTCGCCGACAGGCATGGTGGGCGATGGTGGAAGAGAATGACCGGGGATCTGGGCCTGTTTGCGAAGAGCAGCCAATGGCAGCTATATGGATAGTCGCAGTGAGGAAGAGTGAGAGAGAGGAGGCCCTGAAGAAGCAGAAGGTGTGAGAATGGCCGAGTGAAGGTGTATTTAATTAGAGCACGCAAATGATGGGACCAACGTCGTGCTCCCCAGGCTGAGGCCCAATGAGGAAGGCGCGCACGCTGGAGCAAGGATCAGCGGTGTATTGACAGTGTCGCGGTATGTGGCATCAGCACAGCGGGCATTGCCACCGCGGCTGGGACACCCAAGAGGGCAATCGGCGCGTGAGTGAATGGAGCGGCACGAAGCTGTTTTCGCACCGCATCGCCGAGGCGGTACGGCCTACTCAAGCCTCGCCAAGTTGCTAACCACCACTGGCAAGCTGGAGGACAAGAGAGCTTGCCCCGTGCAAGATAACAATTCGCGGTGGCGCCCAGGTGGCATGGCCTTGTTCTTATCTCCTGCCTAAACGAGGGCACCGCTACCCCGCTACCAACCCCCCCAAGCACCGCCCAGATGCGCTACCACCGTCCCATTTGCTTCTCGAGACCCGGCGGATGGGTGTGCGGGCCATGCATGCCCTCGTCGAGGTATCAGGTTGCTGAGGGCCTGAATACGGCTATTTGCGGGTCGCCCTATGGAGCCATCAGGCCAACCAGCCAACCACTGATGTTCGCGGGCCATATCAGCGAACAATGGTGTTGAGATATGCAACAGAAGGCGAAAAAAAGAAGACGCTACAAAGATCGGATAAGACCGACCAGGGGTGTTGTGTGTGTGCCACGGCCGCTCGCCGCCCGCTTAGCCCGGGAGAACAAGATAATGGCTGGAAGCTTGGGGTCTTAGCCAGTACCGCCGACTTGGCCAAGCACACCATCCGCGCTACCATTCGCCCATTCGCCCCCAGACTTGCAGCCGCTCATTAGAGATCCACCGCGTCGTCGCATGTTGGAATATTCTCTGGGCCCCCAAGACCTGGGCGTCGGACAAGGCGTCTCTGGCAAGCCCCTCAGCGCCAGGAACATCGGCGCCCACCGCCCACCCATACGCACACTGACAAGACATGACTGAACCATTGAGGCGTAAGATAAGCTTTGCGATGCGACCGAGGGGGATCCGAGTCGACGACTGATTTTTTTTTCTCCTCCTTCTGTTTTTTAAATCATGTTGATATGGATGCAAGACCAGGTCCGAGTCGGCCAATGGTGTCGCAGTAAGAGCAGTGGGGGGTTGCGCCGACAGCACGGAGCGGGCGTTAGTATTACAATACAATAAACTATGGTGCTTATCCTTTACGAGGGCGGCTGAGGTGCGGCATTCCTTTGGCGTATATTGAGCGTCATGTGTGTGTTGGATTGATAGAGCAAAGGACGGGGATTGGAACGATCGCCATGGTCGGTTGGATAGATTAAGCTCTGGTGCAGGTGCAGGCTAGGCCTCGGCAAGTCTTTGCGCACACGTGAGCTTGGTGTCTGTATGTACTTATTATGTACGTACATATGTATGTGTGTATACGGTAATCTTGGCTATCGCTCGTTACGGGCCCTTTAAATTGCCCGTCCTGGTGGAGAAACGGCGATAGCATGTATCAGCACGCGGGATGACCAAAGTCCGCACGTGTATATATGGGCGTGCAACCCCACCAGCGTGTGCGAGTATGTGTTCTGTTCTGTGTCTGTGTGTGTGTGTATGTTCAGGGCCCGCCCCACGCATGCGCGCAAACCACGGGAGCGCGCCTATTGATACAAGACACACAGCTACCAATGGGCAATCACATGTATACTTTTAGAATAATGGGACCGCTTGCACCTTCCCGACACTGAGGTAGCGGTGGGTTAGGCCAGGCCCCCCACTTGTTCCTCGCTTCGCCTTAGCACGCCTCGACGCCCGTCTCGTATACTCCATCTGTTCAACGGCCGCGGCATAAACGCCGCCACCCGCACCACTCTGCCCTGCAATAAGCAGTGATATCCCTTTGCCTGCCAGCTCCCAAGACCGAGATATCCGTCCCTCAATGCAACCTCATCCATACCCGGTGTAGTATACATACTCAGCGCCAATCACATGACCATCCACTAAGCCAGTCCTTTGTTCTTTCCAAATACACTCGCATTCTGACGCATCAACAATAAGAAACGCCACACTACTGCATAATTGCTACGTCACAGCAAGACAGCTAACAGCCCTAGACACAACGACTTCTCCTCTCCTCTCACACAACCATACTCTTCTCCCTCAACGCCTGCAACCGCTCCGGCGTCACAACACTCAGCGCCATCGCACCCCCAATCACGATCCCCAGCAACAACACAAGCAGCAAGTGCACCGGCTCCAACTTCTCCCTCGCCCCCTCCCTCGCCCGATTCTCAGGCGCATACCTCCCCACCATCTTCTTCAGCGGCGCCACGCCTTCCTTCTCCGCAAACTCGATCCCCCTCTTCATGCCCGGCAGCCCATCAATACTCTTCTGACTCTTCCACGCCCAATACCTATCCATTGACTCTTCCTTGTTCCCTTCCTCGTACTTTTTCTGCTTGGTCGCAAAGTGCTTCTCCAGGATATCCCGGTGGCCCACAAAGTCGTAGTAGGGGACGGAGAAGCCGCACGATGTCCCGCACTGGTGCACGTCGACGACGATGATGCTGCGTGAGCTGAATTCAGACGAGAGCTTGCGGTCTTGCACAAACGCCTCGTACTCTGCAGTTCCGTTTTCCAGCGCCCGTCCTGTGCCCCAGATTCGGACGATTTTGGGGGGTCCCGTGAATGCTGTGAACTATATTTCCAATCAAAGATTTGCTGTTAGAAAGGTAATCACAGCATGTATTGTTGTAATTTGCGACCCCATCTTGTAAGCAAAGCAAATAAACAACGGAGAACTCACCATTACACAAATCCGCCCATTCCCCGGCTCATGCAAATGCGCAGTCGTCTCCACTCCACTCCCAGTCATATCCATGTACCAAAACGTGCGCTCGTCCAGCACCCCAAACTGCTGTCCCTGTCCTCCTTTGGGTGAAATGTTAATATGCCCATTGCCTGCCAGCGGTGCGGTGCCCACGAAGAACACTTGCTGCTCCTGGATCCATGACACGAGACTATCCGGAATTGTTTCGTAAAAGACTCCCATCTTCTTTTTATCTAATATCCTCTTTTGAATTTTTCGACTTTTGGCTTGTGGTGCTGAGAGTTTTGTGTGATGTTCTATCTCGTTGCTTGAATATGATGAGAAAAGAACGATACTAAGACGCGTCAAACTTTAGCCAAAATAAACACCTCTCTGGATGACTCAGTTAGTCTCTCCCACGTCCACATCTCATTACGCCCTGCATTCCATGCACACGCCCCCCCCCCCCTATTCTCAATTCAAACTTTCAAGTACAAAGCATATCCCGCACTTCCGCGGCCGGAACAAAAAAATCCTTACCTCGATCACCAAAGTGTGTTGTAATCTCTGGTCTGTGCTTTGTGCTTGCTCAACAGAAATACCTTCACCTAACGCAATACCTAAATAGTAACCGTAAATACGGGCAAATAAGATGTTTTCGGAATAAAGGCAGATAAAGTAGTGATGCAGGGTGGGGAAAGGAAGGGTAGAATAACAAGGGACGAGGGATTTAGCGGAAAGCGCAAGGGGGGGAGGGGGGGGGTTGGCAAGCTTGACTGTTTTACCCCACTCGGGATGGGAATGCGGGGAGAGGGGGCCGTAGTAAGTATCAATACGGGTATGGTGCGGAGATGTATGGAAAGCGAGAACCATCTTATCAGCGCTATTCGTTGTTTTCTGTGAAAATAAGAGATAGTTCTCGAATGGTATAGGAGTCTATGAGTTGATATGAAAATGTTAAAAAAAAAAACTTTCATACGATACCAAAGTGTCAAAACTGCACAATGGCCATGGTTGAATATAGCCAAAGGCAACATGTTTCAACCAATTCAACCACCCTACACTTACGCCTCCCCCATTCACTACAAAAGAATTCCTAACGTCTATCCCTGCGTGGCGGGACACCCTGTATGTCGGGACGCTTTTTCATCTAGACCTTCGGCGTCGGGCCAGCGCCACTGTATTAAGTTAAGCTCAACGCGCATCTATTTTATAGCTGTAGCCCTCCTAACACGTTAGCATCCGACGAAGGAGAGCGTAGTGTCAGACGCGCTGTAGGCCGATCTGTTACTGCTATTGATCGACCTCCTCTAAATACACCCTTGTCAACGCGCGACGACCCTTCTCTAGTAGTTTCCTAGAAGCTTACTACGTCTTAAAGATTAGGATTGCTCTCTCTAACGATTAATTTAAGCTATAGAACATGCCTTTAAGTAGTTTTTCTGCGTAAATAGTAAGATCGCGAAAACGTATCTGTATAGATATAGCGCTATTACTATACTTAGCGTGTAGTAGCGTATAGTAGCGTGCTTAGATGTCTCTGTATCGTATTGTACTAAAATACACGCTTTGTCTACTTAGGCTCAGCCCTCCCAAAACTGCCTTGCAGCAAGTCACTGCCACGCGCTCAGATTCGCTGCGCCTTATGCGCACATGAAGTTTGCGGCTAAGCACAGCTGAACTCTCACAGCCATGCAGCCTTACATGCTCGTCAACTGCCTGCTCGCAGCCTACTTCATGTTTGTGCGCAACAGAGATGTCCCCTGCTGCCCTGCCCCGCTTACCTCTACCCGAGTCTGCTAGCATTCCAGATAGAGCATGCCAGAACACAATGCGCCCTTTTGAGAGTCCTAGCAGGCGGCGGCTTCGAGCTGACGTCTTTCGGCGACGACCTCGCTCCTCCGTACGCCATCCTCTCGCACGCCTGGACGGACGGTCAAGAAGTTACATACAATGAGCTGTTAGCAGGAATAGGCGCAAACAAGCGCGGCTATGCTAAAATCTGCTTCTGCGGCGAGCGAGCTGCTGCAGACGGCCTCGATTACTTCTAGGTGGACACCTGCTGTATCAGGAATGTCGCCCAGGTTTGAACGCCCTGCAAAACGTGGAGCAATTGGCCGCCAGAACTGATAGTTACTAAGACACCGAACCCGGAGAATCGCACACCGTATCGTTACAGGTTCAAGTTGTTCCTACCTGCTAAAGATGCCTTTTGGTTGAATATGAAGTGACCTAAATTGAGGCCAGAAGATGAATCACAACCAAATCTTCTGCTGTGCAGGTTTGGACAACTACGTAACAAGGCATCCGCAAATATTGAAGTGTGGAACAGAGTGTATTAAAAAGGACTGGATACACAAAAAGGTCAAACTCGTTCTTTCAGCCTAGACTAGCTTTCCTACTGTACAAAGCATAGTCATGAAATTGCGCGCCACACATCAGACTGCAGACTAGGTTACATCAACCTTAGTTGGACTTATCAAGGAGAAAAGATGCTTCAGTGAATCACAAAGCTGTGTAAGGACCAGCCGAGAATACTACGACATTTATGGTCATCTATCGCAACATTCTTACTCCCTCACGAGTCCTTGCTCTCTTTCATGCTCCGCCTCGCGCGTTTGCTCGTCTTTGTGTTTTCATATTCCTCCAGCAATCGTTTCCTCCTTGCTTCCGAGTGCGAAGCTCTGAAGTCCTTCTCTACTTCCATCGCTATCATTCTGTAGAACTTATGAACCGTTGATATGAAGTTCTCATTAATGACCTCATGATGTACCTTGGCATGGTGTCGTATCGCCTCTTCCGGCGAAAATAGAGCATAGCCAGGATAATTTTCGGTCCCGCACCTGCCCACTAGACATCTGAAGAATGGTTCCCCTGGTTGTTCTTCTAGACAGATTTTAGTCAATAGACCGGTCGACTTTTCCCGGAGCGTAGCTTTGAAATCTGCTCCGAAGCTTTCCGCCCAATCAGGCGCTGCAAAGGCAACAGTCATCCCACATGTCGCAAAGCCTTTGCCTAAGGTGAAGCGTAAGACGCTTGCATCGTCAGCCCAGACTTCGCGACCGAATTTATGCCAAGCATGAAGATGACGGATGACATTGCGACGGAAAGTCGTGACACCCCACTCGTGGATCTGGTCCACCAAATGAAGGAGTTTCCAAGCACTTTGTTCATCCGCGATACGGCCGCTCCAAATCCTTTGATATAACTGAGCCATCGATATGCATTAGTGGATTGGCTCACGATGTGATACAGGTGTGATATACGTACATAGACAGTGTCGCTCATACCAGGGTGACCTGCATGTTCTCGCTTGAGACGCGGTCGCCTATAACCCACCATTACATGCCAATGTGCTCCAAATGAAGTGAGCGCAAAAGTTTGGGTGTTTTGGCTCCCCTGAAATTGATAGTCGCGATTTTTTACACATGGTGGACCAGGGATGCGAGCGAGTGCATCCAGCATGTCTAGATAAGCTGCCCCGGCGACACAAGCTTGATGTCGAGCCTCACGAGGATCGCCACTCCAACCTTTCGCTTCGTACACAGCAAATGGAAATACTAGGTCAGCCTCACCACAACGTGGATCTGAAATAAGCCCGCAGTGTCGGTGCAATGCAAGAGCTTGTAGTCTTTCGGCATCCAATTCGTAAGATGCGACAGCATTCTGGTAGTGCTTTGGGCGAAATGTTGCTAGCCCAAACGACGCATCGGGTATTCGCTTTGCAAAGCCAGCTTTTCCAGTCAGCGTGCATGATACTGGATGAACTTCAGGAATTGACGCATAGTACTCGCGCTTGTCCCTAGAGTCACGTTGTAGTTAGCATCACTTTACTCAATATCCGGGGGAATTACAAGACTTACGCAGCCAAAGCTGGATCGTTTCTCATGTGACCGAAAACATCGGCCCACACGTCCGCCTCCCAAGCATACTCGCTCTTGTTCCAGCGCTCATTATCCAAAGTGTGCCGCAAAAGTTGTTTGGCTCTTTCTCGACGGTTTTGTTCCGTAGGACTATCAAACAAAGCGTCTTCAATAGTTGGGATCCACAGATCGTGATCCACGGTCGACCAATGAGGAGAGTAGTAATGTCGGTAGTAGACCCCGCGCGCATTCCAGCCCCACTCACGTCCAAATCTTTCAAAGCTGAGTGGTGGCCAGGCTAGCCCGGGTTGAAGATAACTGTCAAGTTAGCGTGGTTTTGGCTGGGTCGACAACATACGTATCACAGTGAACGAAGGATCGCTCAATCGCGTCTTCGATATCGTCTTTGCTTCTCTCTAGTATGTGCTCCATATCCACGAGCTGCGTTATGACGGAAACGTGTTTGATCTTCACATGTTCCATTCTCTCTGACTTAGGCCATTGCCGTACGACCTTCATCAAAGCAGCCATGCGTTCCTGGTAATCGATCCGATAGTTCTCAACAGTTATGTCGAGAGGGAATTGAGCGTTCGATAGCGCACAAATAGTGTCATCAATTTCGTCTGGATGTCGTCTCCAAGGCCCATCTGAAAATCTCAACACATCAAGTTGCTCTTCCTCGATCTCTTCATTCTCAGTAGTACTCCGAAGTCGAAGAACTGGCGGCTTCGGCGCGGACTCGGGTGGCTCAGGCAAGGACTTGGTTGTCATAGAATCATCCATCATTGCTTTGGACTTAACCATCTAGAAAAGTGACGAAAGTTCACGGGGTAACTATTAGTACATATATCAATTCGAGCACGTGAGCAACAGGGGAAATATGCCAAGCTGATGTGCCGTTGTGGCACGGTGTTTCAAATAGGTAGAGCACAAGGGGCTGAAACAATCAGAGGACGGACGTCACAATTGCTGCTGATATGCATCTCTGAAATAGGCATTGAACAATTAGGGCAATAATATCTATCAACTTCCTGGCCCGCGATAGGCCGAGATGGCATGGCATGCAGCTAAGACCGCAAGATCTGAATTTGGATCAGTGCAAATGTTGCCCCTATCTGATGCACAACCGAAACATAGGATCCATGCCTGTTCAGGAAGGTGGGCGCATGGTATCGCACGCTCTCCAGTGTTTATTGCGAATTTGTAATGATTGATGCGGAGAGATCATTGACGTTTCCAACCTCTTTTATTCACCCCCACGTCTTTCATGCTCTATCACCAGCTACGCAGAGATTAGTATGTAGATTTCATGTTTATGTTGTGCTAAAAGCATAATCCACTCCAGCTTACTTGCGAGTGTCTATGCCGCGCCAAAACCATGATCTGTTAATAGAGGTAAGTCAAGAAAATCGTGTTGTGTTATAGTTGTCGGAGGTCAAGTCTATATACAGGTGAGAGCAAAGAACAAAGTAAGGAAGTGAAACCTGGATCAAACACCTGGGGCAAACACCTATACGGGCTATGAGGAGTATTGTGTCTGACATTGTCGTGGTGGAGTGAATAGTGCGCATGTGCGAAGAATTGAAGGATTGAACTGAGGTTGTATCTTACCGAGGGTGAGGCGCGAGTTGCCATAAGGCAAGAGACACTCAAACCGTAACACAATCTGACCACTCAAAACCCAGTACAGCTTCTTCTAAGCAAATTCGGAGACAAGACCCTTTTTCAGCAGAGTATCTTTCGTTCATTGCATGCATTGATCGTATTAACATTCCTCAGTCGCTGCTGCTGCCGGGAGGATCTGTTGTGCAGCAGATGAAACCACTTGGAACGCTGACAGGATACGCATTTATCACAGAAAGCCAGCAGACTGTGCTAAGATCCAGCAAAAAGAGGCTTTTTGATATGCACCGTCTAGTGCACATGGCGTTGATCTGGTAACTAGAGGGCCATGGTGAGCGGGCGGACTTGGCAGGCACAGCAGCAGCCCGACCCGAAGAACTAGTGCCGTGCGGCGGGCATGAAGGAAAAGAAGTATGGGGCGCGTACCTCCCACACGTGACGTACGTGGCTGGACTCGTTGACGTTGTAGATGGCGCAGTGAGGGCTTCACTCCTAGAAAGCCTAGGCCGGTGCTAGGAGAGTCTAGGGCAGTATGCATCAGCAGAGACGTCCCACCGAAAAGCATCGTCCTTGAGGAAGGAGGTGCTAGGGCGTAAGCATCCACACACGCTGACGAGCATGAGTAACTTGGCGAGAGTGCTGGAAAGCCAAGGCAACTACGAGGAGTCTTTGCGTCTGTATCAGAGGGAATCCACCGGATACGACACCGTCCTTGGAAACGACCATCCAATCACCCTGACCTGTCACCAACATTACGCTGACCTATGCGCGTCGCAAGAGCAGCATAAGCTTGCATGCTCTCCTAATACGCTATAGAGCGGTGCAGAAATATCTACGAGGAAGATATCAAGACAGTCACGTGAGTTGGCAGACATTGGCATTAGGAGCTCGAAGTACCAAAGAAGGTGGAGAGATTGCATGTATCGTGACGGCGTTACATGTCAACTTCTCCCTCTCAATATTGCTTGTGTACTCCCTGCTTTAAGCTGTTGAGTTATCAACCTTTCTTTCTATAGTTATAGTTAAGTAACAGCGATATCTTATCGGCTACTATTAGGTAATGCACAATGTCTTCCTTTAACGCTACTATAGAATTCAAGGCGCAGCTTAATGGCCCTTAATGCTATACTCAGTGACCATTCAACCTCTTGTCTGGCTAGTGGGAAGATGAGTGATATCATGTGTCTCCTGTTATGACAGATTCAGCATTCTGTCCGCTAGCCGTCTAGGGAGAACGCTAACAGCTATTTTTGGGAGGTGAGCACTAGTTGGGCAAAGCGCACATTTCAGTATAATACGATACAGAGACATCTAAGCACGCTACTACAAACTACTATACGCTGAATATAGCGATAGCGTTATATCTGTATAGACACGCTCTAGCGATCTTACTATTTACGCAAAGAAACTACTAGAAAATAAATTTCTTATATTAAGTTAACGTTTAGAGTCTACGACCTTAATCTCTAAGATCTAGGCTCTCTTATTAGGCTTCTAAATTATAAACAGAGATTAATCGTTGCAAGTTAACAGAGAGGTTTCTAGAAGAGATTAATTAATGTTAGGAATAGATTAGCCTATAGCATATCTAATACTTTACTCTTCTCTATCGGAGCCTTATTTATTAAGAGAGCTGCTGCAGCAGAATTAATGCGCGCTGAGCTTGACTTTGTGTAGTAGCGCTGGGCTGAGGCCGAAGGTCCGGACGAAAAAGCGTCCCGTCACACAGGGTGTCCCGCTACGCAGGGACGGACGTTAGTTTTATCCAAAAAACCACCCTTCGCCGTTCATTGACTAACCCTCAAACTCCAATCCCACCACTACCACCCTCTCATTTCCGCGGCAACTCCCTAAACACCTCTTTGAAAATCTTCTTACTATTGTATAGATTGACCAGCCTCAACCGCTCGTTGTCTAAATGTGCACTGTCACTTGCCTGACCGCACGGAAGATGCGCAGCAGGCGCATTGAATTCCTTCTCCAGGAACCGGATGCTGGGGATGGAGCCACCCTCGCGAATATAAAGGGGCTTGCGTGGAACAAATTCCTCCTCTGTCGGATCTGGTGTCGAAGCGTCAGAGCCTTGGTCGATTGCAGTGGCAAGAGATGGATCTGAAGAATTGGCTAGCGTGTTGGATGTTGTGGGCACAGCGGATTTCTTAGCAGCAGCGCTGGCTTCTGTTACACTCTTTGAATTCGCTGAAAAGTAGTCCGAGGCCTTTGCAGCCGACATGCTCTCTCTCCTTTGGCCCAGTCGTGGGCCCCACACCGACATGATGGCGCGTTCGAGCGTCTGAAATATTTCGTTGCCAAAGTCGCCCAGCCATGGCTCAGCTTGGTGATCAATGGTAACCTTGAGTTCGTTCTTCGAGTCGAGTTGCTCAAACTCATCTTGTAGAAACGACTTCAGTGCCTTGGCTACATCCCCGGCTTCTTGGTTAGGTACTAGACGGATAGACAGAGCTGCCTTTGCAAGATGCGGGATAATGGTCGAGTTGTCTGGGCCCGATGTCTGGAAGCGATGTATAGTAAGCGATGCTTCACGCCATCTTCGCATCAGTGACTGTGCCAATTCATCTGCATCGCCTAGGCCAGGGTTGCAGCGCAAGAGCGTATTAGTGATCTCAGTGTACAGCTCCCTCTCATCATCGGCCAGAGGCAAGATGGGATCGTAGAAACCAGGAATCTGGACCTTGCCATGTCGAGCAGTCAATTTTGAAAGCAGCATGACGAGATCCTTGAGCGGCTCATCCAGTAGTGCGCTGCCGTCAACACCGCTGTGTAGGTCCGGGTGCTTACTTTCAATCTGCACAGTAGCGTGAATTACGCCTCGCAGTCCATACGTCAGACATGGTACATGGTCATCGAGCCAGTAGCTGTTTGCTAGGAGAATCCAGTCAACGTCACCGATGAGGTCTTTTCTAGCCCGTACGGCCTTTTCAAAGCCACGAGAGCCGCTTTCCTCTTCACCTTCGATGAGAAAGATGATGTCAGAATCCAAGCTCTGTTCATTGGCCAATTCATGTGCGGCATAGATGGCAGCCATAATAGGGCCCTTGTTATCGGACGCGCCACGGCCATACAAGTAGCCCCCTTCTCCTGTAAGAGTGAAGGGATCATGCTTCCACTTGCGCTGCTCGTTTTCTGCAGGTATGACATCGTAGTGGCCGTAAAACAAAATCTTCTTTCGCGATGCAGCGGTGGCGGGGTTACCACGGAACTTGGCAAATACTATTGGGTTGTAGTCGGAAGTGTTGATCATCTCGGTTACGGCACCGAAATTCTGAAAAACCGACCTAAGGTAGGATGCACCTCGGCGGCAGTCCGCACGATACTTGGGCAGCGACGATACGGTCCGAAACGAGACGAATTGACTCAAAGACTCCACCATGAGATCTGCACAACACATTAGAAGTGCGGGTTGACGAATGCCAGCGTGTACGCACCATTATTGCTTCTTCTCGTAGTGGCATCCGGCTCCGCGCAATCCTTGACTTCCCATACGACGACGGTGTTGTCATTGCCGCCCGTGACCAGTATTGACTTGTCTGCATAGCGTGTGAAGGCTGATGCGAGGATCAAGCCGTCGTGTGCTTGAAAAGTCGTAATCGTCTCATAATGCTCGTTGAATTTCTGAGCACGTCAGATTGGCCCGCTCAAGCCCGCTAATACCAAAACTCACCTGCATAGCACCAGTCTTACCACCGGCATACAAGACACCGGAGCCTAACGACAACGTATGCACGTCGCCAGTGCTCGCCTTTAGGCTTCGCACTAGTTGCCTGGTTTCTAGGTCCCACACGTTGACTTCGCCATCGAAGCGTCCGCTGTACAGGAAAGACCCTTCTCTAGCCAGGGACAGGATTGATTCGCCCTCTTCTCTCCCGTCTTCGAGCGTGCAGATGGCTGATATGCTGCCCCGCTGTGATGGATCTATTCTCCATAATAGGATGCGTCCGTCTCCGCCTCCGGAGACTAGCACTTCTTCCGATGGTGCTTCGGGCAGTATGCCGCTCCCCACGAGCATGCAGTGTACGTATCCATAGTGGGCAAACTGACAAATGTCGTGACTGTCGATCTGCAGTTCTTGTCCACCCGCTGCATCTCGCGGCCTTGTGTCTGCACCAGCAGGCCTTGGTGTTTGGGCACCGCCGGGTCCGAGTGAGTCAAAGAATCTGTTCTTGCGCTCGGTCGGGCGCGAAGAGAGGCTAGGCGTGGGCCGGGTATCCTTTTCCTTCAAGTCATACCACTGTATGCTTGTGTTTTGGGCGCCAAGGTATACAGTATGGTGTTGGGATGAGTAGGCGACACAGAAAATATCGCCAATGTCGTAGGGAGACCAGAGGGCATAGAGATGCTTGAAAGTCGACGTGCACCAGACCTGGCGAGTTAGTACACACACTCAGTCAGCGGAGGTAATCACTGACATTGACAATTGGGTCTGCCGCACTCGAAAAGAGCCATTTGCGGTCTTGCGACAGGCACAGGCCAAGCACGCTACCCTTGTGTCCATGTATGACTCTACGAAGCTCGTAGGTATCGAGGCTGTAAACCTAATACGCCATCAGATGCAAGAAAGTGCAATTTGTTCTACTACCCGTACCAATATCTCTCCGCCCTGTGTACCGGCAAAGATGTATTGCGAGGACAGTGCTAGTGCCAGGATAGACTTGTCGTGCTTCATGCGATGGGAGAGCGCGGGCGTTCGATCCATGAACGGGAGTGGGTGGTCCGGGTCTGTTGTGCCCATGGTGCCCATGGCGGTATCATTGTGCGGAGGGACTGCTGTGGGCATGGTCAGCCTGGCTCCAAAGTGCACCCTTGGTGTTGTTCCTGCATGGTCGCGTGTGATGGTTTGAGCGGGCGAGGGAGCGAGCGAAGCGATGACGGAGCTCTAGGGTCTAGGTGCGCCGCCTGCGGGGCTGTCCCATTGACTACGTGCCTAGCACACCACACCTCGACCACGGTCACGCGTCTTACGTACCTCTCAATTCCAAAAACTTCCTCCTGCCCTCTTCTGCGGTAATGGTCCGCGAAAAGGTACACATTGTGTTTCTGCCAGTCGAGCTGCAGCCTGAAATGAGATGCAAAGGGAAAATGGTATGAGCAGAAGTGTCTGTGCTATGCGAAGACGTACTCCCGGTCAAGGTATGTGAACAAGGAGATAGTGGCTCGTCGTCTTCGAGTACATCGTCGAGTGTCGTGTCGGAGAACGTCTCATCGTCTCTCGACGTCGACGAAGTCGCAGGAGAGCTCAGGCACTGTTGCTCACACATGGTATCAGCGTCACCGCTCGTACATGGCGAGCGATGACCCTGAGATGGCGCCATCTTTGGGCTTGAAGGGTGTATCAGGACCAAGTGACGAGGTAGCTTAGCCCCTTTATCGCTGGTTTCTTTTGCTTGATTACCTTGCATGACTACGGCAGTGTGATGAGAAGAAAGCTACTGATGCTCACGGCGATGTGCAGTCCATATGTGCGTGTATGGGAATGTCTCCCCTTCCATTGGGAGCATTCTGTCTACGCTACAACCAGCGCTTGGCCATCACTCAGGGCTAGCAGTGCATTGCATAAATGTGGTCTGCTTGACCGTTTGCGAAGCCGGATACGTGTTCGCATTGCGGAGAGCCAGCTCCGGAGTTACAGTCATGGCAGACGCAGCAGTCACAGCGACGACGGCTTTGGGCCCGGCTTCCGTTTGGCCAGTGCTATTCAAAAAAGACGTGGAAGAGGGTCGCTAGGGCACATAGCCGTATGCCGACGCATACTTAAAGGAGCGGGTGTGTTCCGTTAGCCATTGCAAACGTTAAGAATGGAGTGGTGATCGTCGGTCGACGGTGTGAAGTCGTGTTCTGCCCCCAGCCGACAGAAGAGTCACGATACCGACATTCCGATAGCAAAGGCCATGGCCAGTGCGCCGGACGATTCGATCCATACGTAGGTGGAAAGCTAAGCTGGCTGGTGTTACCGGTGAATATATGAAAAAGCAGCATGAGAGTCGGTGGGCGTGGGATGACGACGAGGAGCCGTGAGCAGCTTCAAGCCACAATGATGGCACACTTTACGGCGGCAGCAGCCGCCGCTGATGTTGCGGAGAAAAGAGGAAAAAAGAGAAGAGGAAAAATGAAAGGGCATGACCACGTCTTACGCAGCCTTGCATGCTGTTGCAATTATTGGGTGGTACGTAGTCAAAGCGAGAGACAGGCAGCAGAAGCAGAGAGAAGGGCTTGGCACTGGCCGCTGGCAGTCCAGACCCTTCGGAAAGCGACAGTCTCGGTGAGTCAAGGGGGCACCGCCACAGCATGCGCCACAGTTTGCGCCACGGCAGGCGCGGTTCTTCAGGTTCTGAACCGGTCAGGGCCATTCGAGGACCACTCCAGGGCCAGCCAAGGGCCGGTCAAGACCAGCATCCCCCGCCCCCCAGCAGCGCGAAGTAGCGAAAAGCAGAATGGAGCGCTGCCAGCTGGTCACGCAAATCCCGCAGCCCCATCCCATCCCATCCCCCCCGGGCGGCAGCTTGGGCATCAACCAGCGTCTGCACCATGGCATCAGCACGCGCAGAAGCTGAGGCAGCACAGAGGGCTAGTCGGCCACTCGCAGCAGCGACACGTTCACCACGTCGGCAGCAAGAAACACAGTGACTGGGCTGCGCACCAATGGCATCCCCCGCCCAAAGGGATCTGATGCAGCGTCTCGCTGCCCGCATATCCGGCCGCCATGGTAGCGCCTCTAGCACCACCCATTGACACGGCGACACGCCTGCCCGCCTTGCCCCTCCTGTACTGGCCGAGACGACACGGCAGTCGCGTGGAGGCCCTTGGATGCATCTCGCTTCCGGCCAGTCTGCGCCCTCGCAGCGGTTCCACTGTCATCATGGCCTGCGTGTCGCAGTTGGCGCAAAATCGCCTCACTCCCGAATCTACCCCCCGACAAGTAATCCCGCCAGAACTGTGACTCGCACTCCCCTTATAGAGCCCGCCACCCGCCCGCGACAAACAGACGGCCCAGGTGGAACCTTGTTGTGGAGTTGCGCCAGCTGCCGTTTCCGCGAGCATTGATCCCTCCTGACCGCCTCACACACCGGAACCACAAGTACAACCACCCTCACCGCAACAACCCCCCTTCTGGTCGCACAAAAACCCAGTCGTCCCGCCCGTTGTGCATACTGCAGGAACAACCTGCCCCTAGTACGTCAGGATGGCCGTAGGACTCGGTGAAACCATTACAGTGATCAACAAGAGCGGCAAGGTGGTGAGCAGTGTAAGTAGTCGACAAATTCAGCTAGCCCCTCTTTTTACCCTACCCTCGCCTACATTACACACTCTACATACCCATACTGACCACTCGCCTTCTAGAGCAAGCACATCTTTGGCGTCTTCAAGGAGGCCAAGGCTGCATACCGCGAGCGCAAGGCTGAAATTAAAGCTGAGCGCGATGCCGCTATCAAGGAGAAGGAACTCTCAAAGAGCATAAATGCTCTGCGCATCGATGACGACACTCGTTCCCAGACTTCGCATCGCTCAAAGGCATCAAAGTCATCCAGGCGCCCTCCTCTAGAGCGTGGCCATACCGATATTCCACGAAGCAGCCGCCATCGCTTCGAAGCTGATCTCAACGGCCAAGACTCACACGGAAAAGAGGTTGCGAGGAGGCATTCCGACCAGCCCCGCGCCAAAGCCGCCTACGTCGACATGGACCTCGCATACGGCGATGTACCCCCACCCCTACCAGACCCGCAGATCGAGGAGCTCGAACTGAAAGAAAAGGCTTCCAAGATCGAAATGCTTCTTGACGAGGCAAACGCCCTCCAGTACACGGCCACCGCCATCATCGAGAACTTACAGAAGAACCCAGAGGCACTAGCCGCCGTCTCGCTTACGCTAGCCGAGATTAGCGCCCTTGTCACCAAAATGGGACCTGGTGTTCTCATGTCGCTCAAGGGCAGCTTTCCTGCAGTCGCTGCACTCCTCCTCAGCCCTCAGTTTATGATTGCTGGAGGTGTTGCCGTGGGCGTTACCATTGTTGCCCTCGGTGGGTACAAGATCATCAAGAAGATCCAAACCCAACCCCAGTACGACCCTCTTGAAGCCCCCGCGCAGCCCATGATTTCTCGTGCCGCTACTGCCCCCGCTGCCATAGAAGAGCCCAGCAACGAGCTGGACGAGCTGCAGCCGCAGGAACTCAGCCGCGTTGAGAAGTGGCGCCGTGGCATCGCTGACATCGAGGCCGAAAGCTGCGGTACCAGCGTCGATGGCGAGTTCATCACCCCCGGAGTATCGCGAGAGCTTTGTGACGCGGGTATTCTTGATGAAGACGACCTCAAGTCGCGCCGCAGCACCAGGTCCAAGAGGACCACCACCAGCGAATCACGACACAAGTCACATCGCAGCAAGTCCAAGCCCTCTGAGTCCAAGTCTGAGTCCAAACGCGCTTCAAGTAAGGTTGGCAAGGACAGCTCGAGCAAAGTTGGAAAAGACAGCTCAAGCAAGGTCGGCAAGGATAGCGCAAGTAAAGTTGGCTCAAGTAAGAGCGGCAAGGAGAGCAGTAGGAAGAAGGAAAAGGAACCATCCGGCTTGAAGATGCTGTTCCGATCCCACACGGTTGCCGCTTAGACGAATCCCACGACCCACACAGTACAATTTCCTTTCTCATCATAGCGCGCGGCGTTCTTCTCAGCCTCTCATCGCAACAGTCAGCATTTAGCGTTTTTGGCTTTCTAGCCTTTGTACACATCTCACACGACGACGCTTCCGCTTCTCAAAGGGTTTCATGAACCCCATCGTTTACTTTGTTGGCTCCAACTGCGAGTCTGCTTTTTATCCGTTTTCCTTTACAATTTTCGGGGCGCAAAACGGAGGAACGAATTAATGCCTTATTTATGATATTTGCTACCTCGAGTTTTCTTTTTTTTTAACTACGAACCGTCCTCTTTTTTCAACGCACCGCGTGTGTTTAATGTAAGCATAACGTTAGTACAAAGACTATCTCAACATTGTTACGTTTATGTCTAGAAATCTGAAATTTGAATTAACGTCTGCTTTGTAAGCGCTGAAACTCGATCTGAACTTGAACATACTTCTGTCTATCCTACTTCGTTCCTTCCCGTGGCGTACCTTGCAGCATAACGAACTATTTAGCGTGCCCGTGGCGTACCTAGCCGAGAGGCTTGATGCACATGGAGAAGTGTGAGGCTAAGATAGGTTTAGAAGTCACTGACTCGTGTAAGTAGTCCTTTGCGCAGGTACGCTTGTCATTGTTTGTGTATTCGCCCTTTTTCGCTTACCGTACCTGTTACTAGTTGCAGAATTGGAATCAGTTCACGGTCCAGTATCACGTGTATAAGGAAACGACTGACATACTTTGTTCTGCTTTATGAGTTTTCTTTCTTTTTTTTCAATGCAGTAAGATTTAACCAATCATGGACAGAGATATGTAGCGTGGCTGGAACTAAGTACAGGATATTATTTAAAAAAAAAACTGTATATATCTATGAAAGAGCAAGATTGAGACAAAATGAACCTCTCATCTCAACGAATCTATCAAACACTCCTCCACTCATACACCGGCAACTGTGACTCATCCGGCTTATCAGCCGGCAACAACTTATACACCTTGCTCTTCGCCACCGCCCACACAATAGCATCCCTCAGCATCATCCCCCACTTCGTCAGCGGAAACGCCATCTGCGGGAATCCCGGCGGCAACGTGCCATCGACCGCCTGCACCGGTCGAAACACCTTTTCATACCTCTTCAACGCCTCGGGCACATCCTCGCTCTTCCGCACTTTACCCAGCTCTCCAGCCAGATAATACGCGCCCTGCACCGCCAGCGTCGTGCCACTCCCAAACGTCGCGTGCGCCGCATCGCCGATCAGCACAGCACGGTGGTTCGTCCACGTAGGCAACTTGACGTACGCCGAACGACTCATGTAGAAATCGTCGCTGCGCTGCATTCCCTGCAGTATCCTTTGGGCCTGCCACCCCGCATCCTTGAAGTAGTGGTTCAGAAACTCTTTTTGGGCCGCCGGGCCCCCTTCCATTGCCTTTTCGGCGGCGGGGTCGCGGTGGCCGTGGGCGCGGGTTGTGACGCCCATGTAGCATCCCACTGTCTTGTCGTTGCGGTGCGGACGCAGCATGAGGACGAGGCCTTTGGGTGCGTTGTACCAGTACCAGTGGTTTGTATCGGATGGTATGCGCGGGATACTGAAGTATGCAATGTACTGGCCGATGAAGTTGTAGCAGTTCTTCTGCGCCTCGTCGCTCAGCACCATGGAGCGAGTCCGCGAGGTGGAGCCGTCGGCGCCGACGATGAGGTCGAAAGAGTCGGTGGCGCCGCTGTGGAATTGCACATTTACTTTGTCGGGGGTTTGCGAGATGCTGGTCACGTGGTCGCCATATTGGTACTGTACGTTTGGCGCATTGCGTGTTGCGTCGAGGAAGATACCGCAGAGATCTGCGCGTAGGATTTCGTACTCGGAGGTGAATGCTTCGCCTTTGCCAAATTCGGCGATGATTTTATTGGAGGAGTTGACGAGGCGGGTGCCTTGTTCGGTTGTGTTGCGTGCGAGTACTTCCTGTAGTAAGTTCATCTTGTCGACTATAGAAATGGCTGACCCGCGTATCTCGATTGATTGGCCTGTTACTCGGGGTGTGGGTGAGCGCTCTAGCACTGTGATGGAAGCATTGAGTCGTGTTCTTGTGAGCCAGTATGCTAGACATGAGCCTGCGATACCGGCGCCGTTGATGAGGACTTTGAGCTGGGGAGGTGTGGATAGTGCCATGTTGTGGGATTGAGAATCTACTTAAAAGACGTGGTTAGAATACGATATTCATTGAGCAGCAGATAAAGTCTTATATACTTCACTAGTACATCGTAGTCTTCTTCAAGGCATCCATATCACGGAGTTCGGGCGTACTCATCCTGCCGTCGCAAATCTTCCTCTACATAGAAAAGGTGCGATTGTGTCCCACACCGCTGCAAAGCTCAGACTTGTTTTGCTGAAGCTTGCTAGGATAAAATGAAATGCATGAAAAAAAATGCATCTCAATATCGTGTTTTCTGCGCTCTGGCTGTGCTGTGCGGAATGTTACAAGTGAGTAAAAGAGACGTACGCTCTTAACCACAAGCCGATCGGTACTTAGAAGTTCCCGTCCCCCAATCGCCCCGCTCCCCAGCACACGGCCATCAGCAGTCCCCGAATCCACCCCACAGGCCAGGCAAATGTGTAACATTTCGATGCTGATGCCCCGGCTACTACGTCATGAAACCTTACTCAATATGATTGGACAATTCCCACCACGCAAGGCCACCCATCAACACCAACAATGACTCCAAACCGTATCTGCACTACACACAACACTTGTTACCACCCCTCACTAGTCCCTCCCATCTGCCCACAACCATGGCCCGCATCCTCATAACCGGCTCCTCAGACGGCCTCGGCCTAGCCGCCGCCCAACGCCTAATCTCCCAAGGCCACACCGTCGTCCTACACGCGCGCAACCCCCAGCGCGCCGCCGACGCCACCACCGCCTGCCCGGGCGCCGAAACAGTCGTAACAGGCGACCTATCCAGCCTCTCGGAAACCAAGGCCCTCGCAACTCAAGTCAACAAACTAGGCCCATTTGACGCCGTAATCCACAACGCAGGCCTCTACCGCGGCCCTGTACGTAAGACCAGCGACGGCATCCCCGCGCTCGCGGCTGTAAATACAATTGCGCCGTATGTTCTTACTTGTCTGATTGAGAAGCCGAAGCGATTGGTTTTCTTGTCGTCGGAAATGCACAAGTATGCTGTGCCGAAGGAGCTGGATGATCCGCTGTGGAAGACGCGGGGGGATGCAGTGTATAGTGAGAACTCGGCGTATTGTGCGAGTAAGCTGCATAATGTCATGTTTGCAAAGGCGTTTGCGCGTAGGTGGCCGGAGGTTAGGAGTAATGCGTTGGATCCGGGGTGGGTGGCTACGAAGATGGGGGGCAGTTCTGCGCCGGAGAGTATTGATGCGGCGGTTGAGAGTTATGTTATGCTTTCGGTAGGGGAGGAGGAGGCGGCGAAGAAGAGTGGATGCTATTTCCATCCTAGTAAGCGGGAGGGGAAGCCGCTGGAGGCTGCGGAGGATGAGAAGGCACAGGATAGGTTGTTGGAGGCTTGTGCGGAGTTTTCTGGTGTTGGGCTGCCGTGATATGTTGATACAATCAATTGGTGATGCATGACTACAAATAGGATTCTGCCAGTACATGTATATATTATTACGCTATCAACTTCATTAGAACCTGATTGGATGCGTACTACATAAGAAATACTAACTACATTGCTTGATAGTTGCACCATCATGCCAGCAAAGGAAATCATCTAAGCACGAAAGAGAACCATTCAGTTACCTCGTCCGACCTCGGGGTCTTCTCCTCATCCCTTCCCTCTGTAACTTCCTGATCGTTTAGTCGAGCGCGCACATAGCGAGTTTCAGTCCTAGCCGCAAGCCTCTTTGCAACTTCGTTGGCTTCAACCAGACTGACCAGTTTTCTCTTTCGACCCTGGCTTTGCTTTGCAGCACTGTCTTTGCAAACTTGCAATAATTTCGCAATGCTGGAGCGATTCTCTTCAGGGCTCTCAACAAAAGATTCTGGGTCCCTTCTAAGTATGCCTTTGGCGTTTGTGCGTCTGTAGTATGATGAACCAAATACTCTCAGATCTGTAGGCCGCTGAGGGAGCGAAAGTGGTGGCGGATTGTTGAAGACTTCTCCTGAAAGATAAGAGTCTTCTGCAATTTCGAATGGGGTGCGTCCCGATGCATTTTCGAAGAAGAGGGTTTCGGGACGTTGGTCCAGCATGATGGGTAGTAATGTGTCTGCACGGTACCTGACTACAGCGTGGACAGGGGTATCTCCATCGCCATTGATGATCCCAAGGTCTTCGCCTTTGCTGAACTCAAGCAACATCTTAAGGGTCTCTTCGTGCCTTTCCTTGTCAAAGTTGTATTCCCGACTCTGTACATTGATATGAACCCAGCGTCCAAGCGGCGTGGCTGCACCGGGTGCGCTCTGGGTTCGCTCGAGGAACAAGCTAGGGATAAGACGAGTATCGATCAAGCCCAGAATCTTACAAAGGACACTGGTTTTCACGTTACAAGCCTGATAAAATTCCAGTATAGAGTGAACAATGTTGTGTCCCTCGTTGTTCCGTGTTGTTTGATCAGCGCCGGCTTCTATAAGGATCTTCGCCATTTCGATACGGTGGAGAGCGAAAGCGAGATGCAGGGGTGTCATACCATCCACTGAACGCTTTTCGAGAGCTTCGGGGTGAGACTTGCACAGTTGCCGGAGCAGGCACGAAGAGTCCTCACTCTTCTGACTCAATACGGCACAATGCAGTAGCAGGTGTGAGTTCCGACTGAGCCATTTGGTAATGGATGCCTCAAGCCCGCCCTTGGTTTTTGCGAGATTCTGAATCCGAATGTCATCACGATGACTATCCGCAAATTGCAGATAACAACGCAACGGAGAATCACTCAAGAACCACTCGACACTCTGCAAGTTTCCAGAGTGAGCTGCACACAGCACCGGTGGATGCTGCATGTCACGAACTTTGCCACCAATGTCTCTCCCAGCGTTTGCCCAATCCGCTCGCTTCTTGCCATGGACAGAGAGCCCTTGGTAGTACTTTGGCTTTATAGGTATCTCAATACCACTCTTTTCGACAAGATCGTTCAGTGGAAATCCTGCTCCAGTGCGTTTGATTATTTTCTCGAGAAGTTGCACTCGACCAAGGCGCATCGCGTACAGGAAGTCGGGTTCGGGAAAAGTGAAGAATTTTGGACTTGTGCCATCGGAGGCAGACGAGTCGAGCCGGGTATACTCTTCGCATTTTGAAATCAAGAACTCGAAAAAATTGGGGTCGTCCAAGAAAATGGCGAACTGGAAAAGATTGCGAGGTTGTCCAATGTCTTTTCTTCGCTGTTCTTGACTTTGGTCGCCACCGGATGTTTCCAGTCTCGGTGAAGGGCTGTCATTTGCGACGAACTCAAACATAGGGCAGTCCCAGTTGACCATCTCCAGGGGTTGTATTGTGCTTTTAACCTGACTTTGTACCTCACCGACATTCTCAATGGTGAATTGGTCGTTCACGATTTCCGAGTATATCTCGATTTCGTCTTGACTGCCATCGGTGCTGCTGTCATCTTCGTCTTCTTGTTGAATTGTGTGCCTAGCCGAGGGCTTTTGATCTGGGCTGTATTGCGCCTGCGCAATCTCCAAGATGACCGTTGCTATGTCATAATGCTTGCGTAGTAAAGCAACAGATAACGGCGAGAAGTCCTCGGAATCCTTGACTGCAATCTGAAGCGGAGTTTGGTTGTTACCCCAGACGGCTAGGGTGAGCTCCTTGATTGTTGCGAGATCGCCCTCCCAGCATGCTTCAAATAGCTTGATGTAAGCTTTCCTTCGCTCCTCAGTCAGATCTGGGAGACGGAAGGTCAGGTTCTGGCTCCATGGCTTTGGCTTTTCTTGGAAGTAATGGAAATAATTAGGTCCTGAAATCTCCGGGCCTACAAGCTCAGGGTGAAGTTCCTCCAAGGTCTTCGCACCACGTTCAACCAAGCAGCGCTCAAGCGCTTCGAACTCTTCGACTAAAGCCTCGACAGCCGCCTTCCTTTCAGCAATGCCCTTTGGCTCTTTCTCGGACTCCACCCATCCTTGATAGTTCTTCAAGTCTTTCTCATACCGAGTCCTAGCGTCTTCAATCTGCTTCCTCGCAACCAAATGAGAGTAAGTGCCGGGTTCGTAGTCTTGGAGGTAATGGGCGTCGTCTTGTAGTGGAATTGGCAGAACTGGAGCATAGTGATTGGTGTTATCCACCCAACCAGTGGAACTTAAATTGCCGTCCACGCCATCGATTTTGCCCATTGTCGTAAACACACGTAGGGACTTGATTCTCTTACGAACCAAGTCCAACAAAGCACCCGCATCACTCTGCAAGTTATCTGGATAATGACTCTTCCTCCAGGCGTTCTCAGAAAGACAATTGATGTCGGCACCGGCATCCACGAGCATTTGGATTACCGAAGGCAGATCGGAGCGGAGAGCAGAGAATACAGGTTGCTCAAACGCTTCCCTAAAGTGCCATAAATTTGTCTCAGTGTCGCGCCTCATGAGAACATTGCTTTTGACAGATGAGATGTATGTATCGAAATCAACCTCAGGTTTGGCCCCGAGCTCTAGTAGTGCCTCAACCGTTTCGGGATCTCTACCTTTTATAGCGGTACTCAAAATGCTCTGTGCATCTGGTTGATATAAACTGTTACTCCAAGAAAGATGGTTGACGGCTCGTTCTGCCGCAGGTCGATTTGATGAAATCATGGTTTTCACTAGATCCTTCCCATACGCAGCAAAGTAGCTTAATGCTGTCATGTGTTCGACGTCTGCTTGCGCTGGTGAGGCACCAAGACTGATGAGTAACTTGGTCATTTCCTTGGCCTTCTCGGGTGGGAGATGCAGTGCGAGGACCAATGGGAGAATTGCAGCCCGCGGCGATTTGTCATGGGAGTTTACAAGCTTGATGGGCAGTAACACATCGGCACCAAAGTCTTGGACGAGCATCTTCACCGTGTGCACATGACCGTTTGCAATGGCAAGATGCAGTGCGGATACCGGTGTGTCCCAGGCCAACACATTAATGTCGTATATGTCGGGCTCACCATCTACGTCTTCCGGTAATGCGTCGTGACTTGACGTTTCCTGGTTCCTGATTTTTACGAAAGAGCCTTCCGTCATCGCCTCGTCATTCTCAGACTCTTCATCAAAAGAATCGTCCTCGTCTTCATCTGTATCGTTTCCCTCTTCCAATCCCGTAGAGACCACATTACTGCCTTCTTTTGGAACTTGCTGTTGGCTCTGCTTAAGAGTCCCCTTTTCCGCTTCCTTTTCTTCATTGGCTTCGCTCCTGGTAAGAAGTGCTCTGGCCATTTCAGTTTCGCCACGCATAGCCGCAAGATGAAGAGCAGTCTTTCCATCAAACAAGCGGGAGACAAGCCGAGCACCTGCATCAATGAGAGCTTGTACAATCTCCAGTGTGGATGTCGTGACTGCCAGATGAAGTGGAGTACGGCCAGTGTAGTCGCGCTGGTTAGGATCAGCACCTTCCTGGCTCAGCCAGTCCCGGACATGTTCAAGATCGCAGTCTACAATCGCGCGACATAGTCTTGCGGTATTGCCAACATAGGCCATATCAGTCCAGTCGTCATCGGTAAGAGGATGGAATGACCCAATAGCCTGGCGTCCCGGGTCATTTTTCATAAAAGACAGATTCCCGGATACATGGATCTTGCCCTCTTCTGCTGCAATTTCCTCTTCTTCAGGCGTGAGTGGCTTGGGACAATAGCCACAACAATCCTCTATAATGTCAGCTGCATTCCCAAAGAATGCAGGATGACGATGCAGTGCAGTCTCTCGGGTTTTTGGCCGATTCCACTCTGCATTGAGTAGCAGGTCCTTCGCGTAGAGCAACCTTTCAATCTTTCGTGCAGAGTATTTTGGCCCATATGGAATAGTAAAGGTATGGTAGTCACTAACTTCGTCAGTCTCCACCCATTCTGCAACATCCTCTTCGTGCATGTCTTTCATGTTCCCCCGCAGCTTTCGTGTAGGCCACCGATCAATCGGCGGTCTGCCACGCTCAGTACGACGCTCGTTGACGTATGCCTCGCGAGCAGTGCTGCTGGGCAGCTGTTCGAGAACCAACAGCCTGGCAAGACCGAACGTTCGCCCAAATGAACGTTCAAACAGCGTCGGGTCAATGCGAGAGCGATCGAGAAGTGGCCAGTAAACTTCAAACCCTCTGCGCGCGTACTTGGAAAGGCGATTCTCGTATGAGGGAGAGCGACGGGTCAAATCGATCGTGTTGACCTGGGTCATGAAGGCAGCCAAAGCACGCGGACTGGCATAGACTTGTTTCCCGTCATACGCAACACAAGAGCAGTCCACATCGAAACCAGTAAGGATCTCAGATATAGACCTATAGATACGTAGAACGATCTGGACATGGCGAGTTGGATACTGAGAAGCGATAGTGATGGCGTTCTTGGTGCGGATCGTAGTCGTCTCAGTCAGGATCGAGTCCTTGATGCGCTGTTCAATCTGCTTGATCTTCTCAACAGCCTGTTCCTCGCTGATTCCATAGAGAAAGAGATCAACATCAGAAGCAGGTGCCAATTTTTGATGGTAGTACTCTCGGAGGGCTCGCTTGGAAGATTTGTGCTGCTCAGAGACTGGCAATAACGATGTCACTACAGAACTGCCTGCAGCCACAACATTGGACCAGTCCAAATCAACAAGAGATGATTCAGAGAACAATTGAAAGTTTGTTTGGAAGTCGCTGAGCGATGTCACGACCGCTGGAGAGCCATGGGGCTTACGCTCCTCTTTGCTGAGGGGCATAATATAGCGTTGGCGTTCAGCTTCGGTCTCGTCTGCGAGGTTGCGAGCATGGACTTTCAACTCATGCTCGTGCCCTGAGAATACAGGGACGACATTGGGAATTGCTATTGCAGGGTGGTTTGGTTGTTGGGCAAAGACCTCGCGTAGTTTGGCATCGTACTCTTTGTATGGAGCGATCAACTCAGGCAACGACTTGTCTGGATGACTAGAAATATGCGCAATCCAATCGTTGTGCTTGGCTGGGAGCGGAGGAAGCTCCATTGGTGTTGATGTATGTTGTTGCTCCTTCATGATGTGACCGAGGATTTCTGCAATGGCGGGAGGTGACGTCAATGCAATGAAGTGGATGGGTTAGAGAAGTGAGGAAGAAGAGTACTACAACGTGGATTTAAGTATCTACATTGGCAAACTGCAGAGCTCTACAAACCGCTTGATTTTATCCTTTTACAATCGAATATACAATGCAAGGGTTGATCTAACGACGTGAAAGCGGGGTTCTCAGGCAGCCACCGCTAATTGAAGCTAGAAGGCGCGTCGTTGCCTGGCTAAGCAGGCAGCCGCCAATCAAGAGCGAGACTAAGGTTTGGCCTTGACACGTCCTCTTCGCGAAATCATGTGACTATGAATTCTTGGTAATATACGGATAATTGAGGACTAAATTGGGCATTAGGCTGCCTGAGTCTGCTGCATCATAAGGGGCCAGTGGTACAACGAAACATTGTCTTGTATGAGGTCTGCAGTTGATGTCAAAAGTCGCCTAGCCAAGGACAGCAACCAAGCTCAAAAAGCAAACAGGCACAAGAGTCACTTTAGTGGCTATAGTGTAATAGCTTTGTATGGCGCCTTCACCAAGTACTCTATTCAAGCCTCGGTTCAGTGAATACCACCAACATGAGATTACTCATCTTCTTAGAGCCATACGAGCAAACCCGCTCATATGCACGAGAAACCTCCGACACCGCAATCCAAAAACCTCCACACTCCCATTCCACAGCAACAAAGCCTTACCTTCCCCTTCCATCTCTCTCCGCAATCTCGCTACTGTAAAGTACCCTGACATCTCATGTGCACAAAAACACAAGCCGGCGCTTAATTCGTATAACCAAGGTCAGGCCAAAAAAGGGACACGACAGAAAACTGGTTCCAACCCTCGTATTCTACCATGTTCACGCCCCCGCTCATAGAACATGGTTGCTATCGCGCTAATGCAAGGCACAGAAGTCAGGCCCGCCCCACTCAACCCCCCTTGCTCGGGCACGACGAAAAAAGAAAGAAGATTGCCATGCCAAATCCAAGCGCATGGCAACAAATTAAATGGAAAAAAAGGGTATGACGACACGTGCATAAACTGTCTTTGTCTGTCAAATCAAAAAAATCTGTCAATTAACTGAATCAGACGATGTAATGCGGCTCTGGAAGTCCGTTTCGCAGAAACAAACAGCAGATAGTTCCATCCCAACCAAACACGCAGTTTACACAAATACCCCCCCCTCTAGCATGTGAAATCGTGGCTGGCTCATTTCCTTACTTGGGGGGTCCCAAAAAAACCCAAAAAACAGGACCAACTAGCTCCCTTAGTCCAGACATGCGGGGAAACTCTATAGTAAAAGGGAACCGACACCGCCACCTTCCCCTGTTCACGTGCCCGTCTGTTATCGGAGAATGTGTTCCTGAGTAAACCAAAAACATACATATGGAGACGTTTCTATTTGCGGGTATTCGCGAATCGGGAAAAACCGGGTTTTGCACACGGGAGTCCGTATTCCAAAAAAATACACACGTGAGGTATTGGGGGGGGGGGGGGGGGAATAAGATTTTCCCTTTACTTTCGGATTCGCATTTCGCCTCGTTTTTTTAAGGAGCAAACGAAAACAGACACGAGATGCGAGATGGCGAGATTGGAAGAGCGAGAAGTGCCGAGAAAGAAGGCAAAAAAAAGTTCATGAGTCGAGGAAGGAAGGAAGGAAGGAATGGAACATCGTGAGTAAGGGTACGTACATGGAAAAATGCCAAGGCCATGACGAACTAAAGGTTATATGTCGGTCGGTCAATTTCCCACATTATGCAGCCAACACCAAGGCCACAAAAAAAAACAAGAAGTGGTGAGGTGAGCGAACCAATCAACCAACCAACCAACCAAAACCGGGGAGGGGTTAAACTTCAAAGGTATATCAACATTTGCACATCACCATCAGCATCGCGTCTCCACCCCGAAATCCTCCGGGGATTTAATATTAGCAAGATCGTAAGAAGAAGAGAAAAAAAGAAAAGGGGAAAAAGGAAGAAAAAAAGGTTTCTCGGCAACCATGCGATTGCACACTTTCGGGTGTAGCACTACCCGCAGTCCAGAAGACGCGACTATAGTTCAGAACGCAAGTAGGATACGCATCCTCTGGGCCTCATGGTGCGACGTGCTACTCGCATATTGTAATGTCTCCAGTAGCAGCAGTGGCAGCGAAGAGCAGCAGACATGGTATTTGCGATACCACGGCACAGGGCTAAGCCGAGCGCAACAAGACTATCTGCATGCGGCCAGGCAAGACGATGCGTTTGCAAAAGCGCTCGGAGAGAAAGAAGAAGAAGAAGGGTGTACGGTGGTTTTTTTCGGAAGTACCATGCATCACGGACTACAAGGGTACATAGTCAGTTTTGGCGGTGAAAGCGGCGGGGGTCAGGAGGTTGTCTTGTTCACTACTACTGGTGCTGCGGAAGAAGAAGGAGAAGATGACGAGATGCAAAGTCAAAATGAAGGATTACATGACGTACACAGGTACTTCATACCGAGCAAACCCGACACTCTAAGAATCACCAACATCGCGATCCAAAGCGACGAGACACTGTTACTGAGTCTGAAGTCGGGCATCGCAAACAACACCTGCTACTTAGCAACAATCCCCGACATGGCGGAGCTGCGCGTCTGGCTTGCCGCCGGAGCGTTTACGCTGGCGGCGGCGGCGGCGGCGTCGTCGGCGGTACCTGTGAAACGCGCGCCGTATGACTCGCACGGGGCGCCGCAAGTAGTTAGCAACGCGACGACGACCAGCGTCTTGGGCTCCTCCGGCGGAGCTGTGTGGACATCAAGCAGCGGCGCGAGATATCAAGCTTGTGTGGGCCGGCCCTTTTCCCTTGACGGCGTGTTAGAGTTCCGTGCCATACCGTACCTTGAGCAGACGTGCGTCGAGCGTGTGGCGTCTGGGGGGTACATGAGTGCGGCGCTGAGTGCAGAGGGTGAGCTGTTTGTGTGGGGTCAGGCGTGTCCGGGTTCAACGGGCGACATGGACGTGCTGAATGGGAATGCGGATGGGCATGTGCCGAGTACGGGAATTGGGGCTGAGGAGGATGCCGATGAGTTTGTAAAGTGTCTCGAGGTAAGGATTAATGGCAAAGAAGCTCGTGTGTATCAAGTGGCAATTGGCCATGGACATATTTTGATAGCAGCAGAGTGTGGAAATGGTTCACCGGCCAAGGAAAGGGTAGTGTTTGGCGCCGGAGATAACAGTATGGGACAGCTTGGACTAGAAGAGCGGAGGTTTTATAGTGCGTTCCACGAAGTTCAAAGTCTGCGGGGTAAGTGCGTTGCTCAGTTGTATGCAGCGGGGTGGTCAAGCTTCGTTGTAACAGTCCAAAAGTAACCAAGAAAAATCTATGCTTTAGGTATAGTGGTCATGTGTTCATGTTGGGCATTTCAAATTGAAAAGCTTCTCGACGATACTAGGCTTTCAAGCGACAAGGGCCAGCCACATCCATGAGGCGCATCACCAAGACTATGCATAGGGTAGGTGAAACACCACGTTGGTTCTTTCTCAACCTGGCATGTTGAGACTAGCGGCCCGCTCCACCCGCGATGGGAGTCTGTGGGTGGTTGCAGGAGAGAGGCAGCGATATTTCCAACAGCCGTGTTTGTAGCCAGCGTAGTCGAACTAATACTGCTCTGGTCTTATCTGAGCAACGTTGCTGGTTTGAGGATCGTCAGGAGCGTGCAAGCTCTGTGCGTCTCCCAAGACAAACTGCGATCTGCGTCGTTAACATGGGGGAGCCTGGATGAGACCGCCAAAGGCAATGCGTGCTACTGAGATATAAACTACAAGTGTGGCCATCGGAAACAGTGGCTTAGATCGACCAGTATTGCATACTTGTATTGCACAGGATGGCAATAGACCAGCGTACAGGTGACGAAAGTAAGCACTGGAATGACTGTCAACAGACAGGTGTGTGTCGCTTGATGAATCAACAACAGCTTTCATTTTGGTGCAGACCGGAATGACTTTAGCGAATTCTGCAGGCGAGAGGCTTTGCTTAGTGTGGTGTCTGATAATGGAAAGAGTGCGCCAGTGGACGAGACTGACTAGCAGTGCTAGATAGAGTTAGTCCAGGCGGATGTCTGACATGTGGAGCGACATGCAAAAACGTAGTGTAGTAGTATGAGCATGGCCACCGGAATGTACTGAAAAAAAAACTGCTCACGTGGGGTCAGAATACGAGAGAACGAGCTATACGAGAGCAAGAGTCTAAGTAAAGGGTATTGTTGATAGTCCATGACAGAAGCCGTACGCAGTAAGCGCCTCGTACGACGAAAGGGCGGATAAGGCCGAAAGACAAAAAAGGCCGACAATGAATGTGTGTCAGTTGGCATTGATGGCTCAGGGACGGGGCGATGCGCAGAGGGAAGGGTGGTGGTGCCCGCGTTGGTGCTCGTGCTTATGGTTGTGTCTTTGCCGAATGGGGTCGCCGTGCACATGACAGGAGGCCGAAATTGCAAAAGCCAAGGTGGTGAGGTGTCAGAATAGGTGGTGTCTGGATGAATGAAGAGGGAGCCGGGCCGGAAAGGGGAAGTGTGGTGGAGTGCATGTTCGTACTTTAGTCGCAAAGGCCATTGGCAGGTGGATGTGATGGCGTTGGAAGAGGAGGTGAAACGGGCGAGAGACATGTTGAGGGCAGCAGCCATCGGACAGAGGAGAGGCAATCTGAGCCATTGAGAGTAGGTGGAACAGCCCGATCGTGATAGGAGGGCGTTGGGGGGTGGGATGGGTTTCTTGTGGCAAGAGGAACAAAGTTTGGGTTGGTGATGCACATGGCCCGACAGGCAGGGTGGCTGCATTGATGCCTATTGCTATTCATGATGATGTCAAGCGGGAGAAGAAAAACAACGTGGGCGTGGTGTTGATGTTTCTGTGACCAAAGCTGTCGCAAGGCCCGTGACTCAACCGAATGCACAGGGGAGGCCGTGGGAGGGTGAATAATAGTTGCTTACTTAGTAGCGCAGGGGCCGTTTGCAGGGACATGGGGGGATGCTAGCTAGGCGACAGAGTGGAGTGGCAACCATGTGTAGTGTAGATTTGGATATGGGCAACTAGCAAGTCGCACGTTGGGATGGAGCGTGGATGCTGCAGTATGGCCATGTTTCAGGCGGTTGGGAGTTCATTGGAGAGGTTGCGGCGGAGACAGCTCCGGCCCGTTGGGGAGTGTTTCCATGTGTAGGCGGAGAGGGTGTGGGTGTGTGGGTATGGGAATGGAATTGTGGCGGCGAGGCGGCGAGGCGGCGAGGCGGCGAGGCGGCACTTGGGCTTGGGTTTGCCGGGAAGGCAGGCAGGCAGGCACCCACCATTCGGCCATGCGCCTCGTTTCTCTCCACCATGCCCGACTGCATCGCGGGTCTCGCGCTGCAAAAATGCGGTGCTCAGCCTCTGCGCCCCTTGGCGCCGCCCTCGGTCGGGCCGAATTCGGTTCCTTGTCCTTTTTTCCTCCCACGGTCATTACAAGTTCATGAGGGCATGGCTGGCCTAGTGGCGCCCGTGCTAGCTGCATGCCGGTGGGCAACGACGAGCCGCGCAGCAGTACCTTGCAGGTTGCATGCCCGCACCGCACTTGGACTGGCTGCAGCATGCCAAAACAAAAAAAGAGAGACCCTTTTGCGGAGGGGAAATGGGATGGGATGGCGCGACTCATTGCCGTGCGCGCCCTATCGCCATATCGCCCGATTGTGTTGCGTGGACGGCGCTGATCGATGTGTCCCCCAAACGCTAGCTCGGCGGGCAGCCCGCCAGTCAGAGAGGCAGAGGGCATCGGTAGCAGGGCTGATCAGGCTGCAGGCCGGTGAGAAACACTTGGTCGAAGGCAAAAAGCAAGGGTGTCGTCGATCTCCTTGATCGCCTTACACAAAGCACGCGGATTGCTGGTGCTGGCGCAGTGGGTAGTGGAGACCAGACGGCTGCCGTGTGTAGTGAGTAGAGAGTGAGTGTGCTTGGATTACGTACTTACGTGGTACACGGTAGTAGCAGTCCTGTACCGCTGGTGCTGCACATCCAACCTCCTCTCATGGCCAGGCGTTGCTGCTACGCGTACAGTGTGTGACCAGACGAGAATGGGCTGCTGGTGCCAGTTGCCATGACGTTGGGTGAGGGCGCATGACAAGGCCATGAACCATGTCGACCCGGATTGGCCATTAGGCACGAAACGCCAGCGGGATCCGGCAGTAGGGTTATACGCCATCCAGGGGTACACGATAGTTCGTCCTTCTTTTCTGTCCTGGCCGGGGCCGTGCGACACGAAACCCATGCTCGCTCTTCCAAGTCAGTAAACGTCATGTGGCCATGCCAACTCTTCTGCGTTCCGTCGTCGGCTTGAGTGCCGTCCAGGCTGCGACGAGCTAACGCCCTCTGGACAGTCAAAGGCGACGGCAACCACTCATATCCTCCTCTCCCCGTCTGCGCCCAATGAGCCACGCCCGTTTTTCCCGCTTCTCAAGTACACTTGCTATCTCTGCAGTATCGCTTGCTTCTTTTTTCTCAAACCATACTTACCTCCCTGGCTTCCGACATCCACCCACCCACCCATCCATCCATCCATCCATACTTACTGCACAACCTCCCCCTCCCTCCCTCCCTCTCGCTTCTTTTGTGCTTCACCTCGCCTGGCCCGCACCTACTCACCCTCTCACCATCAGCCTACTACATACACATATACCACTCGTTCCACGGCTGCTACGGCCATGCACTAAGATCATCACCCGCTCATTCCGCCATCATACATCATTACTTACTATTCCCCTCCCCCCACATGCACAGCACTATGGAATCCCGCCAGTCGTCGCCTGTTGCTCGCTCCGCCAGCCCCCGCTACAGCATGCAGCGACAAAGAAGCAACTCATTCCCCATCATCGACGCCCTTGGATGCACAACACCAGAGGCCCAACTCATCCTGGCCGAGAGCAGAGCTGCTGTCCGGAAACGCCGAGCCCGTCGCAACCAGTCGCTCGACGAGGAAGGCAGCCGACCCTTTGACCCCAGAGACCACATCAAGTTTCTGCAAGAACTCGCCGCCATCCCCACTCCTCAAGAACAACCCACTCCCTTTGGATCTAGCAGACACGCGCCCTCGCACTCACGCATTCCTTCAGACGCTACCGACCGAAGCACTTCAACCATCGTCCCACGTGACGATGGCGGACCTGTCCGGAACATTTCTCCCACGCTAGGCGACTATTCCGCCACCTTGGCCGAATTCATCAAGAACCAGCTCAAATCCATACCCACCTACCAGCCCGGCCCGGATTCTTCATTGCCTTTGTCGCCTCGCTCGTGTCCGGATCTGTCCTTTGCCACACAGTCGTCTCGCTCGTCGTCATGCCCATCGGTACGCCGCCCAGTCGAGAAACCACGCATAATCGAGATCCCCCCGATTCGAGCACCGGTCAAGAGCCAGTTCTCGGCATGGAGCTCGACTGACGAAGACACGGACGACGAGTCGCATGCCCTTACTGAATACGCTCTTTCGCTCGAGGACAGTCTTTCCAAGACGAGCAGCCATACGCCTTCAGTACTAGGCTACTACCAAACATCCGATTCCGGCAATGGTTCGTCATTTCTATTTTCGTCGACCCCGCTAGAGGACCAGTCTGAGGCTGATGCCGCCAAGGCATTTAAGTTTCCCTATCAGTCAGCACAACCTAGTTCCCCATCCGGCCAACCGGATTACGACCACTACCCGTCATCGTGTTCCCCTCATCCTCAGCTGACATCCTTGTCGGCTACATCGGCACCGTCGTTTACCTCGTCGTCCGTCTCACTGTCATACTTTGACTGCAAGCGACCATCAGCCATCACGCCACAAATGAAAGAGCGGGTCATTGCGGCTGTGACGCCTCCCCACCTACGCACCAAGAGGCTGAGTGCCATGTCGCCTTGGGATGGAAGTACACTCGGCAGTTCGCACGACGTTTACGTCGAGTCACAACAGCGTGTCACTGTCGACGGCATGTCGTTTGACATGCTGCGAGACTTTAATGCCTCAACCCGGCTTACGCCTTGCTAAGCATTTCCTTTGTCCGTTTCCTGCATCTTCTTTGTTTCTTAGCGTGTGCGTTTGGGGGTAGGCATTTTTCGTGTACACTAACCAGGATTTTTCCAGTCAGCTGGTCTGGCTTCAGCTTATGGGCGCCTTTTCTGCCTGCTTCTCACTTGTCGTTTTTTTCTTCTCCATACACGAAGTATCGTTTTGTAATTGTGGGTTTGGCGTTGAAGCTAGCCATCACATAGGCTTTCTTTTTTTTCCCTCCTTTCTTTTGTCATAGTTGGCTTTTGCTCCATTCTCGGTTCAGCGCTTACCTTGTTCCATGGATTGGCGTTATGGAACATTCGGTGTATGACGAATATACACGACCCGCACAACGCATTGCATTTCAAGTGTGGAGGAAGGACTTGAGGAATTTGTACATGGTCAGGTCGATAACACAAAGGACGAAGTTGCAGATTGCAAGACAGAGTTAGTCGGTGGTGAGCACAATGGCTGGGAGAGGTGGAGAAAACCGTATATTTTAGGCACACAATGCAACCATTTTGCCCACCAAGCTTTTTTAGCATCCCGAGCACCTGGGTCAACACATTGCGATGAACCATGAGGCACAGCAGGCCACCCGCACAATCCAGCGAGTCGCATCTCGACCGCCTGCAAGGTCCCGCTCATGCAGACGCGCCGATCTGAGGCCGGGGGTTGGGGGCACGGCTGGCGATCGGTCAAGTGGGGAGCGATGGCTTGTTTGATTGGTCTGTTGCCAAACGGCTACTTGGTCACTGGGGAACTCCAGCCGCGCCGCTAGAACATCCATCAACTCTCCATTGCTTCTTTGTCACAGCCGGCAGCAGCCATTGTCCAAGTCTGGTCGGCCTTTATTGCTTTTGTCTTCTTCTCCTGGCTCGCTTGCGCCCTTGTGCCCATCCTTGACCCCACGTTGCGCTCCTATCCCTTCTGGAGAGTTGAAACACACCACCCACCATAATTATCATCTACACGTCTGCGATCGCCATCACTCGTCCTCTCCGTCTTTACTGAACGGTGCGACTAGAAAAGAAAACCAGCAGCACAGCGATCCCATACCAGCGCCGCATGGCCGACTCGGACCCGGGGCTCTGGGCTCAAATCCTTGGAAAGGCTGCCTACGAGTTCTCGCTGATGCAGCCAATGCTACCCACCTACATCCACCTGATCGTCTCAGCCCTTTTCCCAATATACGCCGGCGCACACGCCTCCCTCACACGCCCGTCGACCGCTGCGAAACCCGCTAAGAAAAAAAAGAGGTCTAATACAAGCGATGACGACATGGAGGACGACGATGAGGACGACGACGACGACGACGAAGACGAGCAGCGCATTATGGAAGGCTTATCGCCCACGGACGCCCTGCTTATGCCTCTCTTTGCAGGGACCGCCCTGGCTTCGCTATACTTTCTTCTCAAGTGGATGAAGGACCCCGCCCTGCTCAACAAAATCCTCAATGCCTACTTTGCCGTCTTCGGCGTCTTCTCCGTCTCACGATTGGTCACCGACCTCCTTGACGTTGGTCACACCATACTATACCCGCGCCGACATGTCGTTGGTCGAGCGCTATATCACGTTGACGGCGAGGCGGTCAAGGCGGTTCCGGTAGCTGGTGATGTACAGGGCAAGCAGCCGCTCGCCACGCCTCTACCAGGTTTCCTTTCTAAGATCCCACTGTCTGAAGGGGCAAGGAATCTATTCTGGGCTGATCGAGCTATGCCAGGCAACAAATGGACGTTGAAACTCTACATACATCGCGTCTTCGCCGGCAAGTTCAAGATGGGGCCTCATGGCATGGTCGGCGTTTTGACTGGCCTCACAACTGTAGCTTACTTCAACTTGGTTGACAAGCCATGGTATTTGACAAATTTACTGGGCTTTGGGTTTTCATACGGTGCCTTGCAGCTCATGTCGCCCACGACATTTGCCACGGGTAGTCTGATTTTAGGCGCACTCTTCTTCTACGACATTTACTTTGTCTTTTTTACGTAAGGCACCTTTTTTTTATTGTATTCCAAACGTGGCTAACACATACTTTAGGCCCATGATGGTGACTGTGGCAAAGTCACTCGACGTGCCAATCAAACTCGTGTTCCCACGACCGGCCGCAGCCGACGATCCCACCTCAGTCCCCTCACACGCCATGCTTGGTCTAGGTGATGTCGTCTTGCCCGGCATTATGATTGGTCTTGCCTTGCGTTTTGATCTGTATCTCTTCTACCTCCGTCGCCAGACGCGCAGACCCGCTGTTGCAGGAGAAGGCCAAGAAATTGTTGAGAAGCCAAAATACTACTCGCTAACCGGCCGCTGGACCGACTACTTCTGGACGCATTCCCTTACAGGCCGGCCACTCTGGGCTGATGCCAAGACGATTGCCGAAACAGAGGCTCCTTTTACATTCCCAAAGACATACTTTAATGCTGGCTTAGTTGGCTATATCCTGGGCTTATTGGCTACCCTCAGCGTCATGATGATCTGGAATCATGCACAACCCGCGCTGCTTTATTTGGTCCCTGGCGTGCTCGGCAGCGTCTGGCTTACCGCTCTCGTCCGCGGTGAAATTAACCTAATGTGGAACTATACCGAGGAGATTGAGGACGAAGAGCAGGAAAAAGAGCCGGCAGAGGCTAGTAATGCTTCTGATCCCAAGAATGAATCAAGCAATGGACAGGCATCGCAAAAGAAGCGGACTTCGAACCGGAAATCAGACAAAGAAGTCTTCTCCTTGTCCATTGAGGCCCCATGGCAACTCAAGAAGCCAAACGAGGACCATGGCGATAGCGAGAAACCAAAGGCTACTAGCGAAAAAAATATTTCGCAGAGCATCGATACCGAAAAACATAATTGGGTAGCGTCGACCACTACGGCTGTCGAGCGCGTAGATGCTGAGCCCGCGGGCAAGCGTCTCCGCGTGAAGTAATTGAAATGAAAAGATGACGTCAAATCCTGGTCCCCTTCTTTACCCTTTTCTTCAGGGGTTCTTTATGAAGTCGGACATTGGCATCGTGTGAACGTCATGATTGGCTGGTTTGACGCATAGAGCGTGCATAGCGAAATGGCGTTTTTTTGTGTCGAGTCTCTAATGAGGTCTTGGGGCTGGAAATGAATGAAATGAATGCATGCATGGAGTGCACATATGCGGTTTCAATGGTCTCGTGTAAAATGAAACTCTGAGTAATGCCAATGTTCAGACGACCTGTTCTCATCTTAGCCTGGCGACTTGCCACTTTTCCAACTTGTCACAGCCCGTGTATGCTATACCGCCCAGCGCCAAGATCTCCACAATCGACGATACAAGTACCACAGTATTCTCGCATGGGAAAGTCGCAATTGCGCTAGTGTCGAACCGGATTGTAACACAAAGCGAGCCCCCCGCCCCGCTAGTACTACATACGTATACAGGCACCACCACCCTCATTTAAACCTATTAAACGCAAGATTTGCCTCGCCACCACCATCCGCCATCCCCGATCACTTCTACCATCCCGCCATTTCCAACCTAATGAAAAAAAACGTGCCGCACCTTGCAAATCCCCCATTACCATTTTTCAGCTCCCCAGCCTCATCCCCCCCCCCCACATTCACAAACTAAACTATGCTCAGCGGTGTGATAGCTGTATTTCCTTCTTTTTTTTGTATGCAAGCCACTAGGGACTAAAGAAATGGTAGCGCGGATGCGGGGCAGTAAAAGTCATGAGGCTCCGCGGAGGAGAATATGACCGGATTTTGTCGGTTATTGAGGGGTGTGATGGTGGGGATTCAGGGGGGGGGGTGAAAATGGTGGTGATGAGTGGTGATTGTGGTTATTGCGGTGGATGGGGAACGCGCGGCCTGGAGGGGTGGGGGGTGTGACGGTGGTGCTGGTGCTGGTGCTGGGAGTCGGTGGAGAGGGGCTGAATCGTGATTTGGGGGGAGATGGCGGGTAGAGAGGAGGAGGCGGAGGGGAGGCGGATGAAGGGTGTTGGGAATGGGATGGTAGTTCTGGGTTGTTGGTGGGTAGAGTTTGTGGAAGTTTACTGGGGGAGAGTAGTGTTGTCAGAGTTGCGGGTTTGTATGAATAGGCATGCTTTAAAGGTTGATTTGATATTATATTCCCTCGTATTGATATGTGCTACTAATTCCATTTTGCCTTGTTATTCTATCAGTGTTGAGTAGTTATATCATTCTTGCGTCCGGTCATGAGCATCAGCTAGAATATACCCACAAAAGCTGTTGAGCCTCCATCAGTTCTGACGTCCGAGATGCGCTGGTTGACCTTTCCTACTACGCTTGCTGGCATTCCTACAAGTGCGCTGGAATTGGCTGAAGTGATGATGTTTTTGATATCCTGGCCACTCCGTTTGGATTGTACCTGCGAGAAGACTACTCCGCAAGACACTTGATCGGCCTCGAGTAACCGTGACTGCTTTTCGACTTCCTGGATAGCTAATATTCGACCAGCACCCCCATCTTCCTCGTCCTCAGGCTCCTCTTCTAGCTCGCGCTTCCTCCTCTGGGTTTCTTCCTGCTGATATTTGGTGAGGTCGATGTGCTCCTTGATTTTTGTCTCGATAGCCTGCAATTGGTTCTGCATACTTTCACGGTCGGCTTCAGACGTTTTCTCGGATCGTAGCTGAACCATACTGTTGCGGAATTAGTATGCGGTTTCTGGAGTGAGACTGAGGCTTCTTTACAGCTGCGTGCTTGTAACAGCAAAATGCACAGTGTTCTCGCACCACTGTAGCTGTGTGCGAAACGTACGGATCTTTTCCTTGTTCCAAACACCGACAGAAAAGCGGTCTCGAAGAGAGAGTCTTGTCGCACTCGAATGCTTCGTCCACTTTGTCAAATCCTCCCGGAACTTTTTGCAGGCATCACCGCAGCTGTTAACAGCTTCGGCGACACCGGCTTTACAGAGGTCCTCCTTAACGGCGACCGAAGTAGCTTCATTGGGGATGCTGAGTTGTTCGAGCGCAGCTAATGGACGCTCTATGTTGTCTAGGCTAGAGGCGATGTCTGCGACTACGTCTTGAGCCTCAGAGAGACTCTCGATAAGGCTGCGCAGTTCCACAATACTAGTCGTGGCGACATTAGTGATACCAATGGCGCCGGCTGTGAGGCTGAAAGGATCCATTGTGGTCAGTACTGCAAAGATCCCGTGTTAATGTAGTGATAATCGTTAAAGATGGCTCAACAAATGTATATGAAGGAGGAAGGCTCATCCTTCCGCATGCCTGTAGCCCAGATCCTTTATGAGGATCATTGGTCTCGCTTGTGTATTAGAGGCCTCCTCATTAACGCTGAGTTGGCAATGCTTACAACCTGCATGTTGGGGGCGCGAAACAGCAAAGCTTATAGGCTCCTCGATGAGGCTGAGCCTGCTACCCATCACCCCATATCTTCGCCGCAATGCCTTGTTCGTTGTTGGACCCGAACCCTAGTTCTTCGCATCTCACAAAGAAAGTACGGAATACGCACAATACTGTGTCTGGCAACATCTTGAAAGGTTTACTTGATGCCGCGGATAGCTTAGCTGGATGGCTGAAGACCGGATTCGCAATCAACACATTAGTGGGGTCTCCACTCAGAACGGCTCGCAAGCTTTCGTAGGTTCGGCGCAAAATGTGTATTTTGCTGACCACAAATCTTCCCAAGGTACAGGCAAGTTACTGTCTCATAATTTCTCAATGCTGATAAGTTGATCTTGCAGAATTGTTGGAGAAAGCTGCTGTTCAGTGTCGCGACGCTCTCTTTGTAACTGATCCCTATGTCGACCGCGAGAGTTTGATCACTGCCAAAGGTGCTAGAGTCCCAGGCACATGCGAGTGGATTAGAAATGATGTGAACTACCGTGTCTGGCTGAACGGCGGTGGTCCGGGTGGTTGCGATAGCACCAGCGAGAGACGCCTGTTGTGGATCTCAGGTGGGCCCGGCAAGGGCAAGACTATGCTCTCTATCTTCCTTACTGAGGAGCTGAAGAAGCATGCAGCACAACAAGAAAACACTGATCTCATATTCTTTTTCTGCAGTGCGCAGAACGAAAAACATAGCACAGCTTTGGCTGTCCTACGTGGGTTACTGCATCAAATTCTTACCAAACGCCCGCAGTTATCTAAGCATGCGCTGCGCCATTTTGAGCCGCCCGAACGGAAACAGCAAACCTTAGCATCTCTGGAAGCACTATGGATCATCTTTGTCGAAGTAATCACAGATGTTGAGTTTGGAACGATGTTCTGCGTACTCGACGGGTTCGATGAGTGCGAGGAGAGCACACGGAAAGTACTACTATCGCGACTTGTTACCCTGCTGAATGGACATAACTACTCGAACCAAAACGCATTCAAACTCGCGATCATCAGTCGGGATATGCATGGTCTCAAAGGCTGCCTGAGGGTGAGGCTAGACCCCGACAACGACGAAAGAGTGAGCAGCGATATCGAACTGTTTATATCTGCACGGATGAATGATCTTTCAGAGATTGAAGGCTTCAACGAAAAAATGCATGAAGATGTGCAGAAAGAGCTATTAGATCGCGCCGAGGGTACCTTTCTCTGGGTAGGCTTCGCGATACACGAATTGTCGCAAAAACGTACCTGCAGTGAGGTCTTAAGGGCACTTCGAGGCCTCCCGAGGGGCTTACCTGCAATCTACGGTCATATGCTGCTTCGGATACCAGAGGAACAAAGAGAAATAAGTCGTAAGATCTTACGTTGGGTAACCCTGGCTATACACCCTCTATCGCTGCAGGAGCTGGCTGCTGCGGTAGGCATCCAATCCTCATTCCCAACTCAAATCACTGAAGAGCAGGCGACCCGTGATGCTATATTCTACTGCAAACCATTGCTACAGGAACAAAAAGCAAGGAACTTGGATGACGATCGTCCTAAGCCCCAGGACTATCATGTGCAACCCGACATACGACGAAGAAATTCATTCCAGGGTCAAGAACAAAAAGAGATCAGTTTTGTTCACCAGTCAGCACGAGACTATATGTTGCGAAAAGAGAAAGATGACAACAAAATTCTAGAGGAGTTTCGCATTGAGTCGAAGAGCGCAAATTTGGAACTAACGAAGACCTGTCTCGAGTGTATTATTCAGAGACACTTACAGAAGAGGTCTTCTGATCTACTTACTGGTTTTCGGTTGCGAGATTCCCATCTGTGGCGCTATGCAGTGCTTCACTGGCCTGATCATGCAAAGAGTTGTTCAGCACAAGATGTCGCACTACTCGATACTCTCCAGAAATTTCTCTATGGCTATCCATCCATCCGGGATCATTGGTGGATGGAATATAATGATACCAAGATGCTCCTTCTGGCAGAAAGGATGCCACTATTGCATATGACTTGTTATCTGGGGATTGTGCCACTAGTAGAAGCGGAACTAGGACAGAAAGATGGGCACTCAGGACTCTTGGAGCGTATAAATGCAGAAGATTGGAAAAGAAATACGCCTCTGTTTCTGGCAATCCATGCACGGAACCGAGAAGTAGTGCAGATGTTGACTGATAAGGGCGCTAGAATCAACATCCGTAACGGGGATGACGATACGCCGTTACATGTAGCAGCTCGAGTAGGAGATATAGAGACCTTTCGCCTGTTACTTGAGAAAGGGGCGGCTGTAAACGTAAGAGGTAGTCATGGGAAAACGCCATTGCACGATGCTGCTTACGTAGGGGATGGACGAGTAGTAAGGCTGCTATTAGATGCAGGGGCGGACATAGCGGCAACGACTTCTGAGGACGAGACACCACTGCACTATGCAGCTCTAGCAGGAAATGTAGCAGCAATGAGACTTCTGTCCGATGCAGAAGCGGAGATAGAAGCGGAATCTTTCAGAGGATACATGCCACTGTACAAGCAATCTCACACAGGGTATGAAGTGGTAGTGAGGCTGCTATTAGCTGGAGGGGCGGACATGGCAGCAAAGACCACTAGGGGAGAAATGCCAATGCACTACGCAGCTCTCGCAGGGAGAGAGGAAATATTACAGCTGCTGTTAGATGCAGGGGCGGATATAGCAGCAACAACCGTTTGGGGAGAGAAGCCACTGCACTATGCAGCTGTGGGAGGAAACAAGGAAATATTGCGGTTGCTGTTAGATGCAGGGGCAGAAATAGACGCAAAGAATTGCAATGGAGGTACAGTGCTGCGCATTGCAACTTCAGCAAGCGACCACGACTTGATTGAGCTACTATTGGACAAAGGGGCAGATGCAAAGGCGATAGGTGCGGGTGGCTGGATGACATTGTACATTCCAGTTGATGGATACGCAGGATGAGGTGCTCTTTCAGCTTCTGTTCGAGAGAGGGGTGGATGCCACAGGAATAGAAAGGCTTCGGCACTGGGCAGCTGTGAGATGGGATCTTGATGCAGCACAGCTGCTCATGAGTCTGATGTGTGGTCCCTAAAAGACTGAACACTCAGACAGGGTCGGGCGTTTTGTGGAGAATAGATGGGGGAATAGATTATAGCGACAGCGCGGCGTAGTAGTATTGTTCGTTGGAACTTGGTAGTTATGTGATATTCAATTTCGCGCCGGCGCCCAGGGGAGGGTCGTTGCGCCGCACTCGTACACTCTCATTAAAGAAATCTAAAGATGGGAAATAGTGGTCAAAGCAAATACCAAGGGTTCCCGGGGTGCTTTCACTTGATCAAGTTACCTAATTCAAGTATTTGAGCAAGCAACAACCTATTTGAAAACAATATATATGTTTGCTAGCTATCTGTGGTAAAGAGACAGATGGTGAGTGAACGTAGATATCGAAACTTGCTGTTTAGATGTAGGTATGCACGTAGTGTTATTCTGAGGCTGTCGTCATGTTGTGTTTGGACTTCGATGAATAGGGCAAGTACGACGGAGAAACTAGTCAACTCTCACACTCGATCATGGTTTCTAAACTTTCCTTCTAAACTTTCTGATAGCTTTTTTAGTGGAAATTACTCAAGGTTCTACGAAAGCTGATGATCGCATGATTCGATTTTATCAGCCTTGTGTGTTCAGCCTCGCACCCCGCACCGGGTACGTGGGCTGCGCCTCCTGCCCCCGCTGTTATATTCAGCCTGCTCCAATAACTACACCATTCTTTGTCGCATCCACCTCAGTGAAACTTTCATCATAGCTCACTAGAGATTTGTACGAAGTATTTATAAGAGATCTACGTAACATCAACATAATCCACACCCTGTACGAACGAGTTGGCCTTCCTTTGTCAATATCCTCAGCCTACTCCGAAGCTCTACGTGTTCCTCCTATCGTCCGCGCACACAAACGTTTTTTCAAACATGCGGCTCTTGCAAATTGAAAGCAATGGGAACCTTGTACTGAAGCATTTCGATACGGGTCATGAGATCCCTCCCTATGCGATCCTTTCACACACGTGGGGAAGAAGAGAGGCACTTTACGATGATCTTGGGAAATTCAAAGTTGTACAGGACATCAGTGGAAAACTTGGGGCAATTTGGCAAAAAGTGCGCTTTTGCGCAGAGCAAGCCAAACGGGATGATCTGGACTACTTTTGGCTGGACACTTGCTGCATCGACAGGCCAAACGACCTGGAGGTAGAAGAGGCAGTCAACTCTGCGTACAAGTGGTACAAAAATTCCAAAAGATACTACGTGCTCCTCTCAGACTTCAAAATTAACTCCTTGGAAGGCGACGGAAAATTAGCTTTTAGGAAGAGCAAGTGGTTCACTCGAAGCGGGACAATTGTAGAGCTTCTAGCTCCCTCTTCTATAGGGTTTTTCTCTATAGCTGGGACTCGATTAGGAGACAAGGAGTCTCTTAAAAGAATCATACACGAAATCACACGAATACCGCTAAAGGCCTTGTCGAAAAGCGACTTGTCAAACTTCAGCGTTAATGAACGTCTCGCTTGGGGCACAAGATCGCTACACAACGATTGAGGAGGATCGTGCATACTGTTTACTCGGCTTGTTCGACTGTCACATGCCACTAATTTATGGTGAAGGGAGAGATCGTGCATTGAAACGACTGATGCGGGAGATAATGGGAGAAACGTCTGAAAAAATCCGCCGCTGGCTTTCGCCGCCTGATCCTTCTACAAACTATCACAAAGAACGCAAGAAGCAAGCGCCTGAAACGAGCGTTTGGTTGCTAGAGGGCTCAGAATTCAAGCAATGGAAATCAAGTGTAGATAGGTCACCAATGTGGTTGCAAGGACGGCCAGGACACGCGAAAGCTTCTCCGAGTTCGGGTTTCGAGGAATGGAAGTCGAGTGTACTCCCATCACCATTGTGGCTGCAAGAATCACCAGGATTCAGGAAAACCATTATGAGCTCTACTATCATCGAGTATCTTCAGCAGCATTATCAAGAATATATAGACAGGGTGACGATATACTTCTACTTTGATCCTAATGATGAACGAAAACAGAGTCTAGAGCACATGCTCCGTTCGTTGCTCTACCAGCTTCTGCAACATTCGGCTACAATACCGAAGGGCATTGAGGCTTTATTCTTATCACACCAAAGCGGAGAAAAACAACCATCGATACATGCGCTTATAGAAGCGATAAGAAAGGCTGTGCAGGATTTTAGCCAAGTTTACATCGTTCTCGATGCTCTCCACGAGTGTGCGAACCTTCCAGAACTGCTACTGAACTTTGTTCAAGCAGTGGCTAGGTGGAATGCTCCTAATCTGCGTCTGGTTATGAGTAGCCGTCGAGAAATCGACATCTGGCTATTTTTGCGTGGGTATCCGTCTCTGCAAGGGGATCGCAAACTCCTCCATGGAGAACCTACATTTATGGAAGTGAAGCAACGCGTTCAGCATAGGCTGTCATACGACAACGAATCGGGAAGACGGGATCAGAATGCTGATCTCAGGAAAAAGATGGAGCATGCATTGGCTCTTGGGGACGAAGGGATGTGAGTTCATTCAAACAACTTAGCCGTTGCTAAGCTACTTCTAACATCTAAATAGCCTTCTATTGAAGAAATTAGCCCCTGATGTACGTGTATTTAATGACGCACAACAGATGCTGCAGGAGCCAACCTTCCTTGACCTTCAATTACCGTTTCAGATATATGACTTCATCCTTTCTTCTGTACGGAAAGAAGATTCGAGACTCATAGTACGAACATTCCAGTGGCTCACATTTTCGGAGCGACCGCTGTCTGTCGAGGAGATAGCTGAAGCTATCGTGATTGACAAAGCATCTAACACCAGAAGACGAATAGAAGACCTGCTAAAGTTGTTGGGGACCTACCCAAGTCTTTTCACGATCACATCCAGGAAAGAAAAAGGAGGTGAACCCCCGTCTCAGAGAACTGTTTTTCTATCACATCATATCATTTGGGAGTATCTTGTTTCAGGAATGACTATACAGGGACCGAGAGCTCCATATCATATGCGAGAGGACGAGTGTCATGGAATAATTGCAAAAGGGTGTTTGGAATACCTGATGCAATTTCAACAGCCACTTTCAAAAGATGTTCTCAGGTCATCTGCTCTCGCAAGATACGCAGCAGAGTTCTGGAGCGGCCATCTTCGAAAGGCACTAGATATCAGAAACGAAGTGAGTCAATTAGCCGTCAGGCTATTATCGAGGAAAAATCCTGCATATTTCAACTGGATTCGCCTATATGACCCTCACCATCCTCAAGACAAGCCAAACTTGGAGCGAGACGTAAAGAGTATGGTGGGACCCCTTCATTATGCAGCACTCCTAGGTCTGGCTCAAGTTACAAAACTACTTCTCAATGAACAAAGCGAAATTATCGCTCCTAGCGGATACCATGACATTCCACTCCATGCAGCTGCAACTGAGGGCCATCTGGAGGTAGTCAAAATACTGCTTGACGTAGGTGCCGATTGCAATACTCAAGATCAATTCCTTCAGAATTTAATACAGACGGCCATAGAAGCAGGGAACAACCATATTGCAACCTATATTCGGAACTTCACTCGCAACATTAGCAGACGTCAACTCGAACCGAGTGACTCTGGTTATGCCTCCCAAAGGCAACTGGACAGTTTGCATTCTCAGTCGGTACCTGATCTGGAATTCCAGAAGGCGTTGCCCCCCAAGGACAACCTTGCCATCCAAGTGCCAAATTCTTCCAGGGGAGAAATATACCTAGATGATATTCGATCCATAGACTCTGATCTTGAAAGTATTGGATCGAAAATTTCAACAGGCAGATCAACAACAGAGCTCTTTGCCGTCAAGTATCTTGCGTTATTCTTCGCACAACGAGAAGAACTCCGTTCATTACACGAGACAGCACTCCAGAAGATTGAAGGAAAAAAGTTCACAGAAAACTATAGAAGAATTCTCAAGTCATACTATCGCAGGCTCCAAGAGGAGGCATCAAACGATACCGAACAAGTGGTCACTAGAACTCTTCGATCGAGGAGAAACAGAGAGAGCATAGCGGTGGGGATTGCAGATGAGTTCAGAATCGAAGAGGAAGAGGTGGTCTCTTTCAACCATCTGCTGTTGCAACGGGCCGAAAGAGAGCATCTTGAAGACTGGTTGAAAAGAACGCAGGATCTGGATTACGAACAAGCATCTGAGGCCTTTCAAGAGCATATTGCCGATGATTGTCAATCACAGAACAGTGATAGCGACAACGATCTCTGTTCAGATCCTGAATCTGATGCTAGTAATGACTTTTCAAACATCCGCCAAGCCGAAAGATTTCTGCATCAAGGATCAGCGTTTCGCAATCTAGTATTGGATATCAGACTCTTTATGCTACCATATCGTCTGCGCCAGATAATTGAGACAACGCCAAAGAATTCATTGGCCCTGATCTCACACAGTGACATTGGTCGGGTCAACAACGCAAAATCTCATCTGGAAACATATACTGAGTATCTTTGGGATTGGTGGCCATTGGCACCGCGAATTCCTAAACTGGCCACCGGGGAACAACATCTTCAGTGGAAGGTATGTCATCCAAATTTTACTAGAAATATTACGCACTAATTTGACTCCGACAGCTCGGCAGGAGGAAGCTATACGTGAGAGTTCTTCAGGAGCATGCTGAGGCTGTAAGGGAGATTTTGAAAATAGCCGCCGATCATCCACTCAAGTGTCATTGCTGTACGGCAAAACCGCCAAGAGCATCCTGCATGGTGCTGAGAAGCATCTTCAGACCAGTATTGGGCTTGTTAGAACATAATAAGCAAAGAAGCGCCTCATCCGGAAGCTCCTCTTCCAAGGCAGCTATGGCTTACACGCCAACATCCAACAATACGTCAGGAGCCTCATCTTCTAATATATCGTCTAAAGCGGGAGGTTCGAACGCATCTGGTGTTTCAACGAACAAGAATGGCAATGCCGGATCCAACAACACTACGCAGACACAAAGATGTGGCCCAACGGCCCCCTCGCCAACGACACAGCCAGCACCCACACGAATCATTTTTGGAGTCCAAGGTCTAAGAAAATCTCTTGAAATCGAACAAATCGAAATTTGCAGCCAGATGAATGACCAAATCTTCTTCCTAGAACTCAAAAAGCGCTATAAGAAACATCGTCTAATGGTTTCAAGATGGCTTTCACCTTTTCAGTTTCACCACTGCGATTTCGTCAGAGTGAGGCGCTCTCTTCTTATTCTATTCTTACATTCTAAAAGGCCACATAACTAACTTTTCCCAATCAAGTTCCGAAAAATCAGCGTTGATCGAGTCTTCTTCTCTTGCGAGGGGCTCCCAGAAGACATAGTGGTTGCCAATGAGTACGAATACGATCCGAAACCGCCGCTGGGAAAGATACCACTCATAGAACCTGACGTGTTCGCCGCATGTCTAGATTCTTGCGACGACGGCTGCAAATGGTCAGTCCTTGGACCATGGCTACACGACTGCTTTCAGCTGCAGCCCGACAAGGAAAGAATAACCTGCATACCGAAAAAGAAGAAGGAGTTTGCTGTGAAATCCAAGTACGATGCGGAGAATCTTGTGTGGGGTATCCAGCCCGGGTATGCTGTGTCTCTTGTCATGATTCTCATTTACGCTCTCGTTCCGTTGTTGTCAGCTTTCGGCTTCTGGATATATTGGTTGGCACACCATCCAGGGGACTGGCAAAATGCTTCAGTCCCGATGGTAACTGCAGTGACCCTTGAGACACTTCTTTTGTCACTGCTGGTGCTCAGTTCGAGGTCGCATTTGCGCGATGAACGGCGTTGATACACTACTGCACTTTGTTAATAAAAACATGTAATGTATTTGAGATTTCAACGACAAAACCGGATAGTGCGTCTTGAAAAATCATTACTGTTTCCATGAACTTGAATGTCCTCCACGAGAAAATAACTTGACATCACATGATACCAATAAGATGGAACCTTTGGTATTAAAACAGCTCCGCAACTTGGAAATATCCTGCATAAAACCCTCACAGTACGTATGACAACTAAGAAAAACTCATGTAAATCTCGAACAAAAGGAATACATCAAACACCTACTGCTAAGATAAAAAACGAGGCAAGTGAAGTAAATGTTGAAAACAAAACCCCTGTTCGCAGCACTACTATATCTTTATCAAATCATCAATCATCAGACCTTTAACCGCACCAACCCCATTTCCAGGCTCTCATTTCTATCCCTAGCTACCATTGACTCCTTATCGAGCATATTTCCAGACACGTGACATGCAATTCACATCACCACGCAAATATCTTTATGTGAAAACTAAAACAACAAACACACATAAGAGTAAACGTAGATGTTACAATATTCTTGATTCATGATACGCATCTCGGATTTTTCTCTATTTTTACATTTCTTTTCCTCGTTGAACCTTCATCTTCATGACGACTCTAGTTCTTGGGCTTGTAGTCGGAAGGGTTGATCATGAGCTCTGGTCGGACATACTTGTCAAAGTCGGCTTCGCTGATGACTTCGAGCTTGAGGGCGGCCTCCTTGAGGGTGAGGTTGTTCTTGTGGGCGTACTTGGCAGTCTTGCTAGCGGCGTCGTAGCCAATGACGGGGTTGAGGCAGGTAACCAGCATCAGACTGAATTTGAGTTAGTACGATGGTGAATGAAGATAAAAAATGGCGCTTGACTTACCTCTCGTTCATGATGGAGCTGATGCGCTTCTCGTCAGCCTCGAGACCAGCAACGAGGTTCTTCTCGAAACTCCTCATGCCGTCAGCGAGAAGGCGCGAGCTGTGCAGCAGGTTGCGGATCATGACGGGCTTGAAGACGTTGAGCTCAAAGTTACCCTGGGATCCGGCAAAGGTTGTGGCAACCTGGTTACCAAAGACCTGAGCGCAAACCATGGTTAGGGACTCGCACTGTGTGGGGTTGACCTTTCCGGGCATAATGGAGGATCCGGGCTCGTTCTCGGGAAGCTTGAGCTCGCCCAGACCGCAACGGGGACCGGAGCCGAGGAAACGGATGTCTTGGGCGATCTTGAAAAGTGAGGTAGCCAGGGTGTTTAGCTGGCCGTGGGCCTCAACAATGGCGTCGTGGGCAGCGAGAGCCTCGAACTTGTTGGGTGCAGTGACAAAGTCCTTGCCAGTCATCTTGCTGACCTCTGAGGCAATATCCTCGGCGAATCCCTTGAATGTGTTGATACCGGTGCCAACAGCGGTTCCTCCCTGGGCGAGCATCTTGAGGCGGGGTAGAGATGACTTTATGCGCTCAATGCCAAAATCGAGCTGTTGTACGTAACCAGAGAACTCCTGGCCCAGAGTCAGAGGAGTGGCATCTTGCAAATGTGTCCTTCCGATCTTGATGAGGGTTTCCCACTGGTCGGACTTCTTCTTGAGCGCGTCTCGCAGGCTGGTGAGGGCGGGAAGGAGCGACTCCTCGAAGTCAAGAACAGCGGCAATGTGCATGACCGTGGGGAAGGTGTCGTTGGATGAGGCAGACATGTTGACGTGGTCGTTGGGGTGGACAGGCTTCTTGGTGCCCATTGTGCCGCCGAGGATCTCAATGGCGCGGTTGGAGATGACTTCGTTGGCGTTCATGTTGGACTGGGTACCCGAGCCGGTCTGCCAGACGACGAGGGGGAAGTGGTCAATGAGCTTGAGCGAGGCCACCTCTTCGGCAGCTTGTTGGATGGCCTTTCCAAGCTTGGGATCTGTGGTAGGGTTAGCAATGCAGTGCAGGCTCGGGCTCGTTCAACGGGACGTACCCAGCCCAAACTTCATGTTGACCGTGGCAGCAGCGCCCTTGAGAATACCAAAGGCCCGCACAATGGGCGGGGGCATGCGGTCCTGGGGCTGGTTGATGCGGAAGTTCTCGAGGGAGCGCTCCGTCTGGGCGCCCCAGTACTTGTCGGCGGGGACCTGGATCTCGCCAAAGGCATCGCTCTCTGTTCGGGTGTTGGCCATGGCGGCGGTGGTGGCAGTGAATTGGCGGCGCTGGAAGGCAGTCTGAGGCTTGGAGAGCGAGGCTCTGGTGGTGGAGAGCGGGCGCGTAATGCGGGCACAGCTGAAGGAGGGGCTGCTGGCCTTCGCATGTGCCAGTGATCGCAGGGCGCCGGCCTCGGCAGCACGGAGCTTGGTCGCGCTTCGGAACATGGTCGCAGCTGGTGGTGGTAGGGGATGGGGGGGGCCAATTGGCGGGGGAGGATGGAGATGGATGCTGTGAGGATGCGCAATGGACGCTGGAGGCCAGCCAGAAGACGACGGAGAGACAATTGCTCGAGACAACAAGAGGCAGAGCGAGACAAAAACACCGGCCAGCGCTCGAAGAAGCTCTGGCCTCCGCCCGCTTCGGATGGGAGCGCGGGACTCGCCTCCGATCTGTCCCGCGGTCGGGCGGGTCACGTGACGCATCACCCGCCAAGATGCAGGCGGAAATGTGCGATGGCGAGGGCGGCACGGCGACACGGTGAGGCGAGACGATATGGTGCAAGGATTTTTGATACCTCGACCGTGACCGCGACCGCGACCGCTGCAGAGCCCTCTCCCCGTCGCTTCTCTTGCCTTTCCAGTTCCACTTCTTGGGCCCCAAACTCGGCGCCAACATTCTCACCATCGTCATTAGCCCGAGCCCGCCGTGCGCATGCAACTCGACGTCTTGGACTCGTCTTCCGGCTCAGCCACCAATTTCACTCGTTGTCTCTCTGTCGCCGTCGCCAAAATGCACAGGCAAAGACAGCCGGCCTGGCCAGCCGCCGCTGCTCGCTCGAGGTAACGATTCGCGCCCGCTGCCGGCTGCTGTGCCATACATAACACGACAATTTAGCTGCCCACATGCCCTCTGCTTGCTTGCTGCTTGCTTCCTTCGGCCACCCTAGTGGAAAGTCTGCATAGTCACCGATCAAACTTCGGCATGATCGGGCACACCCTGTTGCGTGAAACCCTTCGCGCCCATGGTCCTTTTTCCGCTGAACCTCCGTACGCCGTGCCGTGCTGCGTTCCGCTCCAATGTTTTTTGAGGCTTATTGGGGGGGGCAATAGCCATCCATGCTGCCCTCCTCTCCGGACCATGTTAGAGCCGCATAGGCAAACGCACGAGTACAACAAGCAACTAGGTCGCACCGTGACGCCCCGGCTGCCTGAGCCCTGCGCCCTGCGCCTTCCGGCCTCCGACCACTGGCCATGATTAGATTAATGCAGGCGAGTCAAGTCGAGGGCACCTGATCCGTCTCCACCGTTGTTGCAATCCATGCTGGCTGCTCGCTATTGAGCGTGCCAACGTGACAGCGAGCTAATGACCCCTCACCTTCATTCATTCACAGCCTGGTTTCCACCTTGGACAAACGATCCTGCCCGACTCTGTCGCTCCTCTAGCTGTTGCCCTCTCGCACCCTTCCACTCGGTCCTCGACCCTGCTTCACCTTTGCCCCCATTCACTTTCGTGCACCATCGGTACCACCAAAGGCCGCACGCACTTGCTAAGCCGCAGATAAGGCTTCCATGACGCTGTTCGACCCTTCTGCCCTATACTCTTCTACGCAACAACTACCAGAACCGGGAGCGAGAAACCATTTCCACCTCTTCTACACCTGTTCCAACATCCTCTCTACTAATCCTCCCAACATTTGTCCTGCTCACTTGGCAACCTCCCCGCTCTCCACCCGCTGACGCCGCTTCACCTTCAACTTTTACACAAGGACAACACCCCTTCTCTCCTCCAAACAAAGCTCGTATGGCTGAACCTGACTACGGTGCCGCTTCCTGGGCTCATGTGACGACTGGTCCCAGACATCAGGGTGCAGAGTTGGCTGCCCCACTTCTCTCTGCACATGCTCCATTCCAACAACAACTCCCGCCTCTGTACGGAGGCGTATATCTGCCCATGAGCGACCATCAAACACCCCAAAGCCGCAACGTACCAGATGGATCAGCCGGCAATCCGCTCCATGACCGCTCTCCGTATCCACCTGCTGGAATCCGCTACCCATATTACCAGCCGCATATGTTCCCGTATCAATTCACGGGTCATCCACGACCGCCACCTTCTTTCTGGAATGGAGTTGACCATGTGCATCCCGATCAGTTGTTTTCTAACCCTAGTAACACGATGCAAGGCCATTTACCTGGCCAAACAATAGGAATACCACATCAGAATAACCCATTAGCACCGGCTCTGAATGCAGGAATTCCGCCATTTATTCGACGTCGCAATGAGCACAGGATGGCAGTCGAGGCAATGTCACGGAATTCCCATGCGGGGGGCATGCGAACCCCTCACCAAGGTCATCGGGATTCAGCGCATCCGGAAGTGCGGCTGCAGAGCACTAGATCACAGCCCCACGAACACCGTCAGCCGAATGATCCAATGTCTCCTGGATCAGGGCACCGCCCGTGGGCATCGCCTGGAGGCCATGGTCGCCGTTCAGACCGCAGCATCTCTCCGCGAACATCAAATCGCCGGAGTTTTGAGAGGTATTCGGTTGACCTCTCACCTTCGAGCACGTCATCTGACGCAGAAGAGGCGGCTGCCAGAGCGCCACCCCCGAATCGCTTGAGGACCCGAACAAGAGACGTGCGTCCACGATTCACGGGCTACCGCCCACATATTGATCCCAACATTGCCACTCCAAGACAGATCCAGGAACTCAAAGATGGTCTTCCGCGGCGCCTGCCAAGCGAGCTTCCCGACGATGCATCCAAATGTTGTGACATTTGCCAAAAGGACTACTCAGCCTCGCATGTTCTGCCTACAGAAGAGGAGGAGATTGCGGTAGTCTTGTCCTGTGGACACACATTCGGAGAATTCTGTATTTTTCAATGGGTGAGTCTTGAAAGGTGTAAAAGTGACGATGGTTGCTGAGTCCAAACTAGCTTGATACGTGCAAAACCCACAAAAACAAAGTAACTTGCCCAATGTGTCGGAAGCAGCTGATCGAGGCACCACGATATCTCCAAAGCATGATGCACGCCTTTCCTCGCAATGGGCAAGCATTTGTTGACCTATTGGCTCGTGAGCAACTTCTTGCTAACGGAATACCGCGTGAGTTCCACAACTTGTAAAAGGATGCTGAGCAGACACAACATGTGGAGTTAGATGACAACAAGGGACGAGTCATGTGGTGTGATAGCATTAGCATATGTTGCTTCCATGTTATCGCGTTGCCAGGGCGGATAGATGTGTGGAACTATGATATCATTCTTTGGCGTGGATTGCCTGTTTGGGGCCCATGTACGGCGTTTCTGCGGGCGGGGTATGGTGTTTCTCCGGGCAGGTCGACTTACTGCAAGGTTTGAATTCTGGATATGCGAGGCATAGTTCTTGAAGGGATCTGTACATAATATACGATGAGAAATAAAGACGGCGACAGCACACTTGATACACTACTAAAAATGGCAATCTTGACCCATGACGGCGATCGGAAAAGGCGGTTCCACATGCCAGGGAGCCTGGATTTCATCGTTGCCCGGAGCAGACTTAGCCCAAAACACGCACCCCACCATCAACACGAAGCTGAGCGCCAGCCGCCTGCATTTGTTTTGTCGCAGGCTCTGCAAGGTACCGACGCCTGGTGTATACATACATATACGTAGGCGATTGTTTGCGCATACACTGCAGATTCGACGCTGGCCTGCTCCTTCTTGTTCTCCGTCGTTGCGACGACCGCCCCACCTGCGCAACTGCAACCACCCCCTTCTCCGTCGCTATCGGGTACTAGACGAGCATGCAAGACAACGACAACGTCAACAACAGAGACGCAGACGGTTTCCAGCTACCCGCCCCTCCGCCGCTACTTCACACCCGTGGCAAGAGTATGGACCGTCCAGGCACGCCGGCCGAGGCCTTCATCAGCCCGCAGCAGACACCTCAGGGCAGCCCAAGTAAACACCACCAGCCGCCCGGCGCATTTGATCTGCCCCATGTCTTCGAGAATGCCATGAGGCTACTTCCCACCATTGGTTCTCCAAGAGCGAAGCCGACATCGCCAACATCGCCCAACAAGTTGAAATTGGGCAGCGGCGGCGAGGATGGGGACTATGCGGGGCCAGACTCGACTACTGTCGCATCGGGCTCTCCAACGCGCAGGTCCAACCAAGAGAACGCACCCCCCGGTGGACGCTCTGCTATACAAAAGGACAACGGTCACATGACACACGCAGCACAGTCGCGGCAGGAACCTTACCGGACGCGCGAGGCAGAGCAGTCAACACGGTACTTGAACGGTCCACAGCGCCTCTCTGCCGAAGATCTGGAGAAGGCGAGGAAGCCAGCAGTAAAGCGTCTCGCAAACGTCACTCAACTATGTAGGCCTGTTATCCTCTCAAATCGCAACAGCACTAACCAGCCGTGCAGACTTTCTCGACTACTACTACGACCTGCTCACCTACGTACATACCCGCCAAAACCGTCTCTCCCAGTTCAAGGCGCAGAACCCTCTTCCACCTGAGACGCCCGAAGAAGAGTATAACAGTGCTCTTACACAGTATCTCGGTCGCGAACGTGCCAACCTCCGCAAGCGACGCACTCGATTGAGGCAAGGCGACTTCCAGATTCTCACCCAAGTTGGCCAAGGTGGTTATGGACAGGTGTACTTGGCTCAGAAGAAGGACACCCGTGAAGTCTGTGCCCTCAAAGTCATGAGTAAGAAGCTGTTGTTCAAGCTGGATGAGGTCCGCCATGTTCTGACGGAGCGCGACATTTTGACCACTGCTAAGAGCGAGTGGTTGGTACGATTACTCTATGCATTCCAGGACGACAAGAGCATTTATCTTGCCATGGTGAGTTACGGCGTTGAAGAAGTATGATCATGAGCTAATGATAGCAAAGGAATATGTTCCTGGAGGCGACTTTCGTACCCTGCTTAACAACACGGGCGTTCTGCACAACCGACATGCGCGCTTCTACATTGCTGAGATGTTCACATGTATCGACTCGCTGCACCAGCTGGGCTACATTCACCGAGACTTGAAGCCTGAGAACTTTTTGATTGATAGCACTGGACACGTCAAACTGACCGACTTTGGTCTTGCTGCAGGTATTCTTGCCCCCTCCAAGATCGAATCGATGCGTATCAAGCTCGAGTCTGTGAGCGATGTCGTCTCGCCATTTGGTCGGCCTATAGAAGAGCGTTCTGCGGCGCAGAGGAGAGACAACTATCGCTCGCTTCGCGAGAGAGACGTCAACTACGCAAAGAGTATTGTAGGCAGTCCCGACTACATGGCGCCTGAAGTACTCAAGGGTGAGGAGTATGATTTCACTGTTGACTACTGGAGCCTGGGGTGCATGCTCTTTGAAGCATTGGCCGGATACCCGCCCTTTGCTGGCGCTACGGTTGATGAGACGTGGCAGAACTTGAAGCAGTGGAAGAAGGTATTGCGAAAGCCCGTGTACGAAGACCCCTCATACTTCCTGTCCAAGCGCACTTGGGACCTCATCGTTCGTCTCGTAGCGTCCAAGTCATCTCGATTCCGCAACATATCCGAGATCCACGCGCATCAGTATTTTGCTGAAGTAGACTGGGCGAAGTTGAGAGAGCAAAAGGCACCATTCGTACCAGAGTTGGACAGCGAGACCGACGCCGGATATTTTGACGACTTTGGCAACGAAGCCGACATGGCCAAGTACAAGGAGGTGCACGAGAAGCAGGCTGCTTTAGAAGCAATGCAGGACCGCAATGTTCAAATGGGCAAGGGTCTCTTCGTCGGATGTGAGTATTGATACAAACACAGGCTGTATCGTCTTGCTAACATAGTTCTAGTCACCTTCCGCCACAAGAAGCAAGCCGAAGAAAACGGCAAGCCATCAACCCCCCGGAAACCACTTCCCATGGTCGACGAGAATTTTGATACCATTTTCTAGAGGCATTGTCCTCGTTTACCACGCCGTGGCACTGGTTGCGACGGCGCTTTTGTGCGTTTAGTGGGGTATGAGTATCTTTTGAAGCACCTGGCACTTGTCAATCTGCGACGAGCAACGAGGTGAATGCATATAAGGAAGGCTTTCATGACTTGGCCATGACAGCATGGAGTAGTTTAGATTCGGCGTTTCGTGCGAGCCATGCGTATTTATCTTGGCAGGCAATTGTGCGGCATGCATTCGAAGGATCGTGTATTAGTAGTCAATGAATGCACGAGTACTGTGACTGTTTGTACTGTTCGTATTGTTTGCATCCGGGTTGCTACGCCGTTTGGTTGCACAGCTATTACTCGACGAACACGCTCTCACGTGATAGCGTCTCGCGGTTCAACGCATGGACGCGAGACGCTACGCTAAGCGGCAATCCCCGTTCATCCATCATTCCCCTCTCTAGAGACAGTGCACTGGACAATCAACCCCCACCAATACGCATACGCCGCGACGATGCCCGGTCTAGTCCGAAGAGGGCGGAAACGTCCATCACTGGCCGTCAGCGAGCAAGTCGATGAGCAGTCCGACGACGACTCCGCCACGTCGAGCAGCAAACGCGCCCGCCATGACCGGGACGCGTCGGACAGTCCTTCGCTCGGCACGTACACGCAAAACGATGATGCAGACGGAACAAGCGCATACATTCAAGATGACTTCCAGCCAGGCTCTCTTGTCAGGGTAAAACTGAAGAACTTTGTTACATACACGGCTGCCGAATTTCATCTGGGGCCCAGTTTGAACATGGTCATTGGTCCAAACGGGACAGGAAAGAGTACACTTGTGTGCGCAATATGCCTGGGTCTTGGATGGGGCAGCGAACATCTGGGAAGAGCCAAGGATTTGGGTGCTTTTGTCAAACATGGTGCTAGCGAAGCCATTGTCGAAATCGAGCTTGCAACAGGCCCAGGCAATGGTCCGAATCGCATCGTCCAACGCACCATTCGCAAAGAGGACAACAAGTCTGTATTTTTTCTCGATGGCAAGCGTGTTTCCCAAGGCGCTGTAACAACCATGGCCAAACAATTTTCTATACAGATTGATAACCTTTGTCAATTCTTGCCTCAAGATCGTGTCGTCGAGTTTGCCAAAATGACCGATGTCGACCGCCTACGAGAGACTCAGCGTGCAGCGGCGCCCCCACACATGGTTGAGTGGCATGACGAACTCAAGGCCCTGCGTATTGAAGAACGAAATGTCCAGACAAAAGAAACCAACGAGCGCAGTCATTTGGAAAAGTTGGAAAAACAGCAAAATGCAACCAGAGAAGATGTCGAACGATTCCATCAACGCGAGGGCTTGTTGCGCAAATCGAAATGTCTGAAGAAGGTCAGGCCTATGATTGAGATCAAGCTGCTCAAAAATGACATATTGAAAATGAAGGAAGACCGGAGGTTAGCCATGATGGAGCTGGATCAGATCAAGGAAGACATGGAACCAGCGCGTATAGCCTTGTCAGAAGTGGAAACATATCGTAATCAGATCGAGCAAGCTGTGAAGCTCCGCAAGAACCGTGTCGACTTGATTAAGACACAAGCCGACAAGCTCGTGAAAGACATCGATACGGAAAAGGCCAAGGCCAGCGACTCCACGGAGTTGATCAAGGTCGAGCTGAGAGCCAAAAAATCGCGTGAGCAGGATATTGTCCGTATTACGGCTGATATCAACAGGTTAGAACAAAAACGACAGAATACGGCTGTGGAATACGATGCTGCGTCTTTTGAAAGTCGCAAGGCAGAAGTTCGAGGTCAAATTTCCACCATCAGCAACAGCGTAATGGACAAGCAAAATTCGGTGTCGGGTCTACGCGAACGCGCGCGTGCAATTGCAGACGAGAACGCAAAGCTGAACACACAGCGAGAGCAATTGAACACCCAAAGCGGCAAACAGGCAAGCCTTCTACAGAGGCTCTCTCCCGATACTGCAAAAGCTTGGAAATGGATTCAGGAAAACAAGCACACTCTGAATTTTAAGGGTGAAGTCATTGGTCCGCCAATCCTGGAATGCTCCATTCCAGATACCAGATATGCTCAAGCTCTAGAAGGCCAACTGAGGAAAGGCGATGTCATTGCAATTACTTGTACTCATAGCGATGACCAGCAGTTACTGTCGAACCTCCTCATTAGAAAGGTAGCCAATGGGGGCCAAGGACTGCACGATGTCCATCTTCGGACATCACCCAAGTCCCTCGATTCGTACAAGCCTCCCGTCATGAAAGAGGATTTGGAACAATTTGGCTTTCAAGGCTACATGCTCGACTTCATTCAAGGACCCGTTGCTGTTTTGGCTATGCTTTGCGACAACAACCGCCTGCATCAGATAGCTTATTCTCCGACCCCAATATCAGATGAGCAGCACGCTGCTGTATCAAACAGCCCTATCCGCACCTGGGTCAGTGGCACAGAGACCTTTCGCATCGTCACGCGCAGAGAGTACAACGCTTCCTCAACATCCGTCACAAAACTTAGGCCTGCCCAATGGTTTACAGATCAACCAACTAACACAGAAGAGGTTCGGGCAATTGAGTCGAGGATAACAGAACTGGTGCAAGAGAAAGAAGAGATCCAGGAAAATTACGCCAATGTGACGACCGAAATGAAGAGCCTAAAACAAGAACTCGAGGAACTCAAGCAGGCGAGGGTATTGACTTTTCTACAATGTATCAATATTCATTTCTGACATCGCACCAGGAAACGATACAAGCAGAGCAAGACGCTACGAAGAAAGCTCTAGCCGAGTGGCGGGCTATTCCTGATAAGATCGGTAGGTTTGCCTTTGTAAATCAATAGGGTTGTCTGCTGATGCCCCATAGCTTCCAAGCAGGCCCAATTGGACGATCACAAGCAGCAAAATGCAGAGACGAATGAGCGCATCCGTGAAATCAAAACACAGGCTCGTGAGATATCATTACGCGTAGCGGCACTAGCTCTAGATTATGCTGTACGTAGTAACTGTCTTGCTCATCATATTTTACTGACGGTCATGCAGAAAGCTGTGACGCATATGCGTACATTTCATGAATCGCTCATTGAAGCCGAGATTCGGTTCATAGAAGCCAAGTCAGAACTCAATGCATTGAGAAACGAAAACAGTGCAATGATCCAAAGGCAACAGACGAAAGAAACCGAGGTTCAAGAACTTGGCAGTCGCATCAAACGTCTTAGCGAAGAGTACAAAAAGAAGACAGCAGCTACTCAACAAGACATTGAAACCTTGACCGAAGAGGAGAAGCAGATTGTTTTAGAGTATCGCGAACTCCCTTCATTTGACGACCTCGAGCAGGAAGTTCAAGCCGTCGCTGCACGGCTGGAGATGATGGCTGAAGGCAACCCTGGTGCTATCAGAGCTTACGAGAAGCGCGAAGAGGACATGAACAGAACGCGAGAGAAGCTAGAGCAGTATACGGCTAGCCTCGCTGAGATCAGGGAAAAGATCACAGAGATTCGTGAACAATGGGAGCCACAGCTTGATGCCCTCATCAGTAAGATAAGTAATGCCTTTGCATACAACTTCCAGCAGATTGGATGTGCTGGCGAAGTCGCTGTGTTCAAGGATGAAGAGGACTTTGATAACTGGTCTGTTCAGATCTCAGTCCGCTTCCGGTATGCCTCAGCCATTTCATCTACATGCGCGTATAGCTAACACACGCCAACAGTGAAAACGAGCCCCTCAGTGTCCTTAATTCCCACCGTCAATCCGGTGGCGAGCGCGCTGTCTCCACCATTTTCTACCTCATGGCTCTCCAGGATCTCGCCCAGTCGCCTTTCCGTGTCGTTGACGAGATCAATCAAGGTATGGATCCGCGCAATGAACGAATGGTGCATGAGCGCATGGTAGACATTGCCTGCCAAGAGCGTACAAGCCAATATTTCCTTATCACCCCAAAGCTCTTGACTGGCCTCAAGTTTCATCCCAAGATGAAGGTTCATGTCATCAATTCTGGAGAACATATTCCCGACTCGAAGACTGTCAAAGGGGGTTGGGATCTGAACGACATGGCCAAAATTGCGCTAAGAACAAGGAAGGGTATTACGGTTACTTGATTGAGGATGCTTGCTGGTGTGAGCACTAAGCAAATCGGCTTCGCTTCGTTTTTCTATCTCTTTCCGTGTTTGCTTCCATCGAGGTCAAGATGTATCACGTCGCATCAATAGTCTCACTGCGCCGCAGTTCTAGCCATGAACCTGCCACAGCTCAGACTTCCAAGGAACACGCCTCCGAGCACCGACATGAAGTATCCCACATTCATTGTCATGACAGCTATCATGCTGAGCGATGTGTTAATATGCGGATCTTGCGACAACATCGGTGTCGCAAAGAAGGGGAGAAAGGAGAAGCAAGAGCAAAGACTTACAGCAGATACGACACCCCGGCAAGGATTACATCGAGACTCGCAACCCAAACCGCCTCATCGGCTCTCCAGCGTCTCTTTTCCAGTCTTGCTTTATCTTCAATCTCTGGCTGTCCCTTGGCTTGCGCTAGTACCGCGAATAAGTTGAAACGGACAGCAACCAAGGCGCGGAACAGGGCTGCAAGTGCAATGAGGAATATACACGTTCCTGCATATTGGCCTGGGGTGGCAGGAGTCCAGGATGCGGAGAAGAGGGACGTGCTGGTTGAAGTGAAGAAGGTCATGGACATGGTGGACATGTGCATTCCCGACATTCCTGACATTGTGGCATTGGAGTCAGTGGACGTTATTGACGTTGACATGTGCATGTTGGTAGCCGCCCGTATGGTTCTTCTGCAGACGTCTCTATCTTCTTGATCGAGATGCTCGAGGTGGTGGTGTGTAGGTAAACCAACAGATGATGCAAAAATATATTACTACCCGAACAAGCTTTTGCTCGCCAGATAACCTTGTTCCGCTGGTGTATGACAGAGAAATCGTCGTTTGAAGAATCACTTGGAAAAAAAAGTACACAGTTGACCAGAACTCACTGTCGTCGCAACCGCCCAAGCCCACTGATATACCCGCACCATCTTGCCAAACCGGACAAAGGCACGAAAACAAACTCTCTTTACCTCCAAGCATCCCAGTTCCAAGGCCCCTCGATATTCCCCCAGCACACGCACTACCCCCACCCACCCAACACGGACCAAACAATGCGCGCTGAGAAAACTTGCTCAATCGTGCTCATAGTACGCTTACCCCGCCCTCATTGGCCCATCAGCAAAAAGATAATATGCACACCCTAGTAAAAAGAACGCAGAACTAAGCATTTGCGAGGGTTGGAGTTAAGCTTTGATAAGCTTATTCGGTGCGGTTGGGAGGCTTTGGGTGCGTGGAGGTGGTGTGGTGGTGGAGTTGGAGGGGGTAGGGGAAAGGGGTTAGATAGACTTCACCCCGACATGCATGCTTAGTCCTTTGAACTCCCTTTTTTTGGTTTCTCTTGTTGCCCTTGGGTCTACTTGTCTGTTCATCCTCTGAGGTCCCCATTGCACATACATATCTTGGTTGAAAGGAAAGAAGAGCAAGAAGAAGAAGAGTAAGAAGAGACAATGAGCGAAGCATGGATCTCCATCTCTCCCGGTATCTCAGGCATGCGCATGTTCGAGTGTGGAACTAAGACTGCAGAGGAGTGTGCGTGGTATAAGCATCGATGGCACTTTTGGTATGTAGCAGATTACGTATTTGCGCTGCCGACTGTTGCGTTTTTCATGAGTGGGATTGGGGTTTTCGTTGTTGCGCACGTTATTTCTGGGTTGTTTTTGCGGCAGAGGAAGGCAGGACGGGGTGTGTTGGTGAGGAAGGTGGTGGCGGGATCGAGGTATTTGGCGTATCGCGGGTTCCATGTTAGGCGGTTGAAGTGGAACTCTGCGCCGGTTGGGGTGTTGTTGCTTGGTGCGGCTGGTGTGGTGTTCTTTTTTTGTAAGGAGCCCTTTTTTGAGAATATCGGATTTGGGTATCGAGTACTGACTTTTGGTAATAGGTATGGACCTGATACCGCAACCGTACTATTGGGCTAGCAAGAAGTTTGGTAATTCACCGCCATTGGCTACACGGTCGGGATGGCTGGCGTTGGGATGCATGCCGTTTCTCTTGTACGTTTTGTAACTGACATGGTAGTACTAATCCTCTTTACTAATTGGCATCAGTGCTACGGCGAGCAAAACGAATTGGATCACACTGGTCACCGGAGTATCGTATGAACGACTTCAAGTATTTCATCGATGGATTGCATACGCCTTTTTCGTTCTTGCGCTTATGCACACATTTCCCTTCATCGTATACCACATCCATTGGCACGATATGGAGCACCATTTCTCGAACAGTCTGCTATTCTACTGGACGGGGATAGTAGCGCTCGTCTTTCAAGCATGGCTGACGTTCATGTCGCATAGTGTCTTTCGGTTAGTAGTCTTCCCATGAGCTCGAGTTTCGTACATAACTAATGCACCACCCAGAAACCGTGGATACGAACTCTTCAAAGCAACACACTTCTTTGCTGCCGTCGTCTTCATGATAACCTTCTTCTGGCATTGTGATCAAACGCTGACTAGTTGGGACTACTTCGTTGCTACGGCTGCCATATACGTTCCTTGCTACGTATACCCATGGCTTCGCACGGCATTTGAATACAAATGGACTCAGCGAGCACGGGTCACAGTTGAGGATAACGGGTTCATCCGTGTTTCCATTCCGGCGACGTTCCACTGGACTCCGGGCCAGCATTGCTTTCTACGCTTTACGAGTTTTGGTTTCCTATCTACCCTGACTGCTCACCCATTTACTATTTGTTCTACACCTGCCAAGATGTCGGCAGAATCTAATGAGCTGGTGTTTTACATTCGCCGTCAGGGCGGGTTCACAGAAAAACTATATCAGCATGCGTTCACTAAACCCGACGGCGACGTCCCGGTTCTTGTGGACGGTCCTTACGGCGGTGTTAGTTGGCTAAAACTGTGTAATGCAGACCGTCTTCTAGTTATCGCTGGTGGATCTGGTGCCGGCTGGACCTTGCCATTCGTTGAGTATTTTCTTCGATCAGTTGCAAATTTCACCGACGAAGCAGCACCTCGTACCTCCTATACGGCCCCGACATCGCTACGCGTTGTACTTGCGACCCGCGATACCAAAAGTCGCTTGTGGTTCGAGCAAACCCTGCAAACTATACTTGCACAATACCCAACTGCAGTCTTATCATCCGTCCAAATCGAAGTCCACCTCACTGGTGAAACCGCAAATCAAGCTGACATCCTGCCAAAAACAGTACAGCCATCAACCCATTCAGTGCCATCTGAAGCTTCGAATGACATCGTAGTTGGCACCGAGAAAGAAGGCGAGACACTTGTATCAGGCAAAGAACACACGGGTCGACCACAACTACCGCTCATCGTGCAGGAAGAGGCGGAGAAAGCAGCGGATGCAGATGAGACGCTGAACGTGTACATCTGCGGGCCGAAGACGATGCAGAACGATGTGCGAAATGCCGTTGCAGTCGAGAACCTGAAGATCATCACTGGTGCGAGGAGCGGGGGCGTGTATTTACATACTGAGCACTTTTCATGGGCATAGATTCGATGTCCGTATATACTCTCTTCGTATTCGAATTCATCTCACATATTAAAGATGTATTACATCCCCTTTGATTACATCCATACCACCTTCCACTTAACCACCCCCACCTTACTCCCACTCGCTCCTTCCCAGAACCCCCTTACCCCCCTACCCCTCCCGCCTCGACAAACTCATTCCAGTCCTCGCATTCCTTCCACCACCCCACTCATCCCCATCACTGTCATCATCCTCTTCCTCTTCTTCATGCTCTCTCTCCTCCCTTGCCTCCCTCGACCCTCTCGCCGCCCCTGCCTCTCCTGCCTCTCCTTCAACAACAATCTCCACGCGACTCTCCAACACCACATTCTCCATGTTTCTCTTCTCTACACCCAACTCAACATCTCCGCCAGCGTTGGCTTGGCGCCGCGCACGCGCGAGACGGCGTTGGCGCCCAAAATATGTGAGCTCGAGGAGGAGAAAACAGAGGAGGATGAATACTATGATGCAGGCGGTTATTATGCCGGCTTTTGTGCGGGAGTTGAGGTGGGTTTTGGAGTGGGAGGATGAAGGGCGGGTCGAGGAGGTTGAGGTTAGTTTTTGGGAGGTCTGGTTGGGGGTGTTAGAGGAAGAAGTTTGGTTTTCCACGATAGAGAACGATGGGGATATATACATTGAAGTCTGTTTCAACATGGCTATTGTATTTTTGTGTGACTTGGTTTGAGTTTCTTCTAGCAAGTAACATGGTTTTGGATACGATAACTGATTCATCCAGCGGATTTATATATTTTGGATTTTGCAAATGATAGAGAATATTGGATGGACGTGGAGCGACACGCGATCAGGTAAAGAGGAGGAGGAAGGGTAGAGATACATATCTCCTGATATCCTACTCAATACACAAACACATCCTAAAGTCCTTTCACTGCATGAACAGCTTGCCGCAGTGCTACCTGCGGTACTACTTTACGCCACTCCACCTCCATCGTGATAGACATTGCAACCAAGAAAACCGAACATCGGGGAAGCGTAATTTTTTTTTTGAGAATGTATAGAAGTAAACACAAAGTCCGAATAAAATATGAATACAAAAAAAAGGTATAGTCACTACGTAGACGTGAGACTACAAAGAGAAAAGCAGCAAACTACGCTAACAGAGCACGAAAGCAGTTATCATGTATACTTTTGTAACTCCTCCTCCCACCACTATTATCGTGCCTGCTTGAACCATTATCGTTGTTGAGCAGAAAAGCAAGGAAAAAAGAATTAACGCCGTGCATGCAAAATGAAACAACGCCTCTTTTCGCGCCCCCCCCCCTCGCGTAGCACACCGCGCCACCAACATGCTGCCGTGTAACAGCCAGAACAAGGGGGAGGGGGAGGGGGAGGGGAGGGAGGTAACGACGAAAAAGAAAGCCAAAAAATAGAGGCATCATACGAAAACGAGGTGTAAATAAACAAACAGCATAGCATGTGATTTAGTACGCGGTCCCAAAAAGGTACGCATGTAGTAAATGACCAAAAGGAATATCCATAACTTTCATTGTCATTGTTCATTATGTTCAACGCACCAAGTCAAAAAAAAGTATTTACAAAAAAACTTGCCCCATGGTTCATCATCCATCATAATCATCTAAGCATCACGGAGCATGCTAGCAACACCAGCCCAAGTCTCCAAAACAGTGGGGCGGATCTGGTTAGCAGGGAGCGAGAATCCGTATGTACCGGTATCCCTGAGCTCATAGGTGTACGAGTAGGTAGCATTACCCTCGACATCGGTGTAATCGGTGGAAGAGCCGGTGGTGGCGTAGAGAGTAGAGCAGCTGGGGCCAATGGTGTAGGCAGTTCCCGAGACAGCGCGGATGGCGGATTGAGCGCGGGATGCGAGACTGCGGTGCTGAGCGTCGTTTTCGGGGCGGAGACTGCAGTTGTAGCCGTAGGGCCAGAGGATGTATTGGCCGTAGGAGCTAGGGTGGGGTGGTTAGCTTTAGATCTGGCGAGGGGAGAATGGTGATGGAAGGGGGGGAACATACTGTACGTCGAGGTAGAGGCTGATTCCGCGCGTTCCCTTTAGAGTATCGACTTGAGCTTTGATGGCCTTGAGCTCGGGGGTGTCTCCGGCGGCAAGACCCTTGTAGGTTTCCGAACAAGGGCTGGTGGAGGCTCCGCCAGTCACCTCCCACTTGTATGGCCAGTTGCCTTTGATACAATGTTAGCATGTTGATCATACGGTGCTTTGATATGGTGCCTTACGGTTGATATCGCGGCCAACACATGAGCTGGTGCTGACAGTCTGACGGTTCTTGCGCCAGAGACGGTCTGTGGTCTGAGAGTAGACGAATCCGTCAGGGTTGACAATGGGGGTGATGTAAAAGTCGAACTTGTCGACGAGAGCCTTGATGCTTGAGTCGGAGGCGTACTTGGTCAGAAGCTGCCACGCGAAGTACCTGAGATGGAGATTAGTTTGTTGGTTCAATAATAATCTCATGGCAGAGTCGCTTACTCAGTAGTCATGGAAGTGATCCACTCTCGCGCGTGAACGTTTCCGTGGATAATGACAGCAGGCTTGGATCCCTTGCCACCGCTGCCCCAGATGTGGATACCAGTCAAGGTACGTCCTTGGACTGAGTTACCAAGGGTCACAATCTCGGAATTGCTAGTGTAGCCGGCCTGCAGATCGCGGAGGAACTGAAGGTGATCGGCATATGGGTGGTATGCTGTGAACCACGACTCGCTGGGAACTATATTCGGTGAGTGTGTAACCTTAAAAACACTGAGCGAATTACAAACCAGCATAGATTCCCATCTCGCCTTCTTCCTTGAGGGCAGCACCAACATCCTCATTGATGACCTTGCTCTCGGAAACCAATGCAGTCAATGCCGCAACATTTTCGGGTGCAACAACTACATCCATCTCGGCAGACTTGCCAGGGTTGAGGATGTGGGCAGCCAAGTTCTCAATCTGGCTCTTGACAGCATCGGTGCTAGAAACGCGCAGGACCTTGAAGCCATTGTAGTCGACCTTCTTGCCAGCGGTTGGGACAGCGCTACCCAAGGCAGTAGAGCCAAGGAGAAGGGCGGAGGTAAAGATAGTAGTCTTCATGATGAGATATGGAGACACTGACTATGTAGAAGCAAGGTGCAGCATAGTATAGGACGTGGGGAACGCTGCTTTTTATGCTTCCCCATAGTCGTACCTGGTTACGATCCACCTTCCTGTCAAGTAGCATCACCGACATGTCCCTGTCTCTTATTCGAAGTTGTATGAAATAGGCAGGTACCCCATTTTCGTGGTAGTCGACTGCACGAACGGGAGATGTGCACTCGAATAAGCCCAAGATAGGCTCTACAAGCACGGGAGATGGTCATTCGAAGGAGGTCGGAGTAAACGCCTGCGCCATGGATGGAGGATTAATTTATGGAATCACTTGGCGCACTGGTAGAGAGACGTGGGCGCGAACAAGATGATTGGTCCGGAGTCGTGTGTGCTTACCGGGTTAGGCAGGTGTAGGGCTCGGAAATCCCGGAGAGCATAATGGCTGGTCTTGGCTATGCGATAGGGCAAATCGAGGCGTGCGTAGTTTGAAGACGTGATCTTGTCGTGATGGGTAGCTAGTCGACCCAATGCAGGGTAGCAAGGACATACCTGCTTCGAAGCGATGGGCTGAAACGGGAAGGAGATCATTGGAAGGCGGTTGCCAAGTAGTAGATAGGCATGCACATTATAACTAGCTTGGTCGAGAGCGACAGGCGCAGACGATCAATATGTCTGACGTTTGCTCCTCCTAAGAAGGCACACCCAGTTCCCTGAGCACGTTTGCGCAACCGATTGTGAGCCATTCGTCGACTTGTTCCTGGCTCGTCACCCAAACACTCCCCAGCATGCCCCCCGTATTCGCACTTGCACCCTCTGTGCTGCCACTCCGACGCGGAATGATGATTAGGTGGTCCGCCCACATGGCGACATTATGTGGAGGTGTATTTTCTTCTTTCGCATCGGGCGGTGACTGGCACTGGGTCAGGAGTGCAGTATAGACCGACAGAACAGCTGAGGCTGAGGTATTCTTGAACCCCTCTTCGAAGTGATGAACAAGGTACCGAAAAGGGACTTTCTTTTCTTTTTCGTGGACAGCTGAAATGAGGTAGTCGAAAGCATGCGGCGGCCCCTTTAAGCCTTGGAGATGCTTGTGCACCCTGCTGCAGCCACCCCTTTCACCACAGTTGAAGATGACATACATGCTTGGGAATTGACGCAATACCTGGAGCATGACGACAAAGTCATCCGCATCCAAGGCTTCATGCTGACGCTTGTACGAGTCTAGTGTTAGCATGAGGAGTTGTGGTCGGTCGACACAAAACAGGTTTAGCGCCAAGTCATGCGTCTCATTCAGCTGAGTGATGATAAGTCGCTCGTCAGGGCAGAACATGTCGCTGCCTGGTCCCCATTTCCGCGACTTGTTAAAGCCATGATTTGTGGCGCCGACTGTATGTGGTTTTGTTGCTAGTGCTGGGCAGATGCGGAACTCGAGCTGAGCAGTCATGAGCGAAACGCTTGGCTTGTGGTTGTATACCTGCGCACCGGATAGCCGTCATCCTCCACTGACACAATTTTGTGAGGGCCGTATACAATGGCGCCCTCACTGGCGAGTTTGTCAAACGTTTCCACGAGGTCTGCTTCTGAGTAATCTGCCATGTTACAGATGTGGAAATGCCTGAAAAGTTGATGGCTCGGAGATTGTCGGTGAGCTCTAAGATGACAGGTACGAGGCATAGTCGGTCCGTGCACGCTGCAGATTTAGTGAGTCCATGGTAAGTAATTACAACCACGGAAAGAGACACGACCACCAAAGATAGGAAAAGGCAATCAAAAAATGGACTGTGTATAGCATTTTCCAGCTAGATAATCCAAAGCGAGACATATCCTGCACTAGAAGAGCCTCCCTCGGTGAGTGAGAAAGAACAAAAAGTCGCCCGAGTAGAAAAGAAAGAAGTTAAAAAAAAACCTCTGTTAATTATAAAAGTTATGCCCCTGTCCAAGATGCGGACTCGTGATTGCAGAGGCCAAAGTGTATGATGAAGGTGGACGCAGTGCCTGGGTATCGTGGTATCATCATCAAAGGGAGTGTAGCTATGCGGCCTCGGGCTTAGCAGAAGATGGCCTCTCTACGAGGACATAGTCAGCGCTGGTGGTCGATGAAGGGGTCGGTATTTGTGGAATCGCACCTGGCATGTTTGGCGTCTTTTGCGCAAGAGGGCTCTCGGGCGCCTGTGGTTGTGCCTCGTCTTTCTGGGTGGTTTGCTGGGTGCCACTCTTGGCTGGTGGGGAGTTGCCCTTTGCCTGGTTGAGACGCTCTTCGGCAGCGCGCAGCCTTGCTTCGAGGGCCTCGAGTTCCTTGGTCTGGGTGCTGACAGCTGCCTTCCTGGGCGGGGGTCAGTGGGCTGCCTGCGATGGCGGGAGGGAGAGAGGAGGGTTTACTTTTCATGCACTGTCCGGTCGAGGTCCTCGATGCCACCGTCCAACTTGAACAGGCTGTCGAGCTCGGTCATGAAGTTGCGCGCTATGGTGCTGCAGGCATGATCAGAATAGGCGGGGAGCTATGCTAGCGCCGGGGGAGCTCACGATTGAGGACGTTTGTTCGGCTTCCAGCCATGGTCGGGATCGTCCATGGTGGCGGGCTGTGCAGAGTATGAGGAAGCCATGATGAGCAGTAGGCGGACGGTGTGTAGTATGTGCGGTGCGGGAGCGGCTCTGGAGAAGGTCGGGGCTGACGAGGGAACGAGGGGATATATTTATGGGCTAGTGCAAGGCGAGGGTGGTAGTAAGTCGAACAAGCAGGCAAAGGGCTCAATCGTCAGACTTGTTTCATGCAGTGCTGGCGGGCCTGGTAGAGGAGAAAGAAAGCATAATGCGGCACCCCTGGAATAGAGACCGCAGGGCGATTGCAATGTAAGTATGTAGGGGAAATAGGGGACGCCCATGCTCCGGCCTAATTGGGGGGCGTAGATCAGTAGTGGAGCTTGGGAACGAACGAGGGCTTGAAGATGCGCCGCCGCGCCCGAGCCCGACGAAGGAAATAAGAAACAATAAGAAGGCAGAGACGGCGCGCGTGGGAGGCAATTGGCGCTAGAGCTGTTTGCTCGCGCCGCAGAGGCGGGCGGCGGACGGGCGACGGGCGACGGGCGACGGCGACGACGGTTGAGATACGGGGAGGGTGGCAGGCAGGGCTGCACGTCACGCGCCTGGCGGCCGGCCGGCGTGCGCCACAGTGTGGCGGTTAGTCAGGTAGTCAGGCAGGCAGGCAGGCAGGCAGTCGAAGCCCCGCGCCCGCGCGCCGCCACAGGACGAGGGCGAGGCTGGAGCGGTGGTGTGGCGGCGCACGCGTGTGATTGGCGCGCCGCCAGGGCCGGGCTGGGCTGCTGCTGTGCTGCCGTGCGAGAGGCAGCGCCGACGAAGCTCTTGCGAAGAATAATTTCCTCATCAAACCACCCGCCCAGCCCATCTGCCTCTGCCTCCGCCTCGCCGCCCGACGCGCCCATCGCCCTCCGCCGCCCCCCAGTCGCGTGCGATGCCCATCTGCCTCCGCTAGACGCCCTCTTCTCTCGTCCCTCCCTCGTCGCCGTGGCTCCCATCCCGCCCCACGCCCATCGCCCTCGCGCTGCAGACGCCTGGGGGATGACGACTAGCGTCTCTGCCTACACCAACCTCGAGTCGCTCCTGCTGTTCCAGTGCCTCCATGCCTATGGCGTCGGCCCCTCCGTCTTCGCCCGCATCTCCGACCTGCTGAAGAAGAACCCTGACATCACCACCCACAAGTACTTCCAGGCCGGCCGCCTCAGTCCCGATGCCCTGCGCAACTTCTACCTCGAGCGCCTGAAGAGAGAGCTCGAGCATGAGCAAGCCGCCGACAGCGACTCCCACAACGGCGATGTCGCGAGCCCGACCAAGCGAAAGAGACAGAGCCCGAGCCTGCCTACCGTCCAGGAATCCCTCCAGCACCAGCACTTGATCCCCAAGCTCGTCACCAAGCTCTATGCCTCGTACCGCTACGAGATTGCCGAGCAGATCAGGGCCGAGGAGGACAGATATGAGCGACTGCAGCGCGAACTGAAGAGCATCGAGCGTGGAGAGTGGGACGACCAACTGAGGGACAAGGCCAACGGACAAACATCTGCCTTGCGCAGCCCTGCCTTGCCCCGGAAGTCACCTAATCTGGCACAGAAGCCTTTGCAGCCGAGCCAAAGCCCCCAGCCCGCTCAGAATGGTGCGCGACGCGGTCCTTTCATTGCGCCTTCTCCAGATTCCACCCAGCCGTCTGGTCTTGAGTCTCCGCGACCTGCGCCTGCTCAAAATGGACAGCAATCGCCATCTCAATCCAAGAGGCAGCCTTCTACGCCGCAATCCCACCCGACGCCGCCTCCGCCAACAGCACATCAAGCCCAGCCTGCGTCGCATCATGCAGCACACAACAGCGCTCAATATCCAAACATCACCCCTTTCCCTCAGGCACAGACACCTCAAAACGCACAGCATCAGCCTGGTCCACAGCATCGTGACGGCCACCCGTCGCAGCCCCCATCCCCAGCTGTAGGGTCGCCAGGACTGCAGTATCAGCCGTCGCCAGCCCAGAACTATGGCGGAAATGGAATACCTCAGTACGGCGCTCCAGGAACGCATCCGCAATACCACCCACCGCACCAGCAGTTCCCGAACCAGCAACCTCCGGGGCCTCACTCGCCAGGTCTACACCCTGGACAGCAGAGGGCGCCGTACCCCCATTCTGGACACCAGCCGTACCCTCCTTTACAACCTCAAATGCCACACCCACCACCCCAAGCAGGTTTCATGCTTCCACCCTTTCAGGTTGCTCCACAGGATCCATCGCGTGTCCATCACCAAGCAGCTGTGCCGCCGCACCCCCAAGCCTCGACACCTACGAACAACCGACAGCCGCCACGGGCGAGTTTGCAAACGCCCGGCACTGGCAGAGCAGGCGCGCCCCCAATCCATCCTCTTGTCACTCAGGCGAGACAATCACTCACGACACCTTCTACCGCGCACTCTCCACAGAGTTCTCTTGGAACTCCTGTATCTGCAAAGAGTTTATGGAAACGATCTAGTTTCAATGGGACACAGTCTACTTCTTCAAGCCCACGTCCAGAGGTGGAGCCACTCGATGATGTGCCGCCCCTAGTCCGCTCGAATCAGAGTCCCGCTAAAACCAAGTCACAGCGCAAGTCCAGGGCAAAGGGCAAAGGAAAAGATCCAGACCAGGATTCCGTACCAGACGCCGAAACCCCGCAAAATTCCAAACTAATCAACGACCACGAGGAAGAATCTTTGGCGGAACCCGAAACTCGATCTGGACGTTCTCGACGAAAAGCCCCGGCAAGGCGAACACGACCCGGAAGCATTGCATCTTCAAGAGCTGGTGGTTCTGTGCGAGACCGAAGCAGAAGTCAGTCAATTCTCTCACATACCGATACGGTAGCGGCAGACAACGAGTCGCAAACTGGCAACAGGATCAAGTCGGAACGAGGAACCTCTGTCGAGGCTATTGATGAGGAAGCTACCGCCGAAACACCGTCACATATGTCTACCCGACGTCGAGGAGTAGCTGCAATGTCGTCACTTTCAACGCGTCGAAAGCGCAATGCCCGCGAAGCTTCTCTGGAGGCCGAGGACACATCATTTGGCACGCCTGGTCCTCCTCGATCTATCATAGCACCACGTAATTTTGCACGCATGACAGCCCCCATGATGTACGACATTAATTCCCACAAGCACGCATCTACATTCAATACTGCAGTTCGCGCCAAAGACGCAGAAGGCTATTATGACATTATCAAGCGCCCGACAGATTTATCTTCCATCAAGAAAGCTATAGCAGCAGGCTCAAAGCAAGTTGCTGCAGCTGCAGCGGCGTCAGAAAACCCAACTGCCAGTCCCGGCGGTGCAACTGGAGGCCTCATTGAGCTTCCCTTCACAGCAGACAATGTGCCTCCAAAAGCCATTGTCAACGCGGCACAGCTTGAAAAGGAACTTATGCGCATGTTCGTCAACGCTGTCATGTTCAACCCGGGAGAAGAAGGCGTGGTCAACGATGCAAGAGACATGTTCCAGACTGTCCAGGGGCTCGTTAGCACATGGAGAGATGTCGAGAGGGATAGTGGCAAGGCAGGTAACGAAGGCACCCCTGCCGCCGAGGAAGAGGATCCGCCGACGGCCAGCAAGCGGAGGAAGTTATAGTATAATTCCCGAACATCGCAGCTGTGTATACGAAAATGAAATAAGGTTTCAGAGTAATGTCAGGTTCGGGCCAGAGTGTCGAATATTATATGATCAGTTTTAAACTTCCTGTGGTCTTTTTTTTGATACTGCTTTGTGTGTCCGTGGTGCTACAGAGTTTATTCGGGGACGTTGTCTCGTTTTGTCGCCTGCAAATGTTTGTGTTCATGTGTGCATGTGAAGTCATAGTAGCCTTTTAGCATTTACATCGATCGTCATGTCATGAGTAAAGGAGTCTGGGTATTGGAAGAAGAATAGAAAACAGCAATAGGGAGGAGTGCATGGGTAGAGGGGAAAAGAAAGAAGGGCCATGTCGTTACTCCTTCCTTCTCTTCCCTCGTTGTCAAGACGAGCAAACAAACATCCCCTCGTCTGCCTTTCTTTCATTTTCTCTTCCCTACCCCGTTATTCTATACAAAAAGCACCGGCGCCAAAAAGAAAGTATCATTCAAACGCAAAAAAATTCCCGTTATCTGATACATTAGGACGGGAGCGCTAAAAAAAAAAAGAAGGATGAGTAAGAAGAAACAGCATGGTAAGGAAGAGCGAGTAAGTAAAGAAACAAAAAAACACCAAAGCATAGCAAGCACAAAACAAAACGCAAAAAAAAAGCCCGACGTGGGGGTCGAACCCACAACCTTGAGATTTTGAAACAATCGTGCCTTTGAGGGCGTGATAACTAAGAGTCTCACGCTCTACCGATTGAGCTAGCCGGGCGATTGATGAAGGTTTGAAAAATTATTACCATTATATCCTCTATCGTTCTGGACAAAGGCAAACAGGAAGAAGGTGAAAGCGATGAGTATCGCTGTTCGTCTTTGCAAAAAAAATGAATTTCGCTGATCCGACGGGGTGTGTGTGGTGGGGCGCGCATCACGCGAAACAAAAAGGCGGGGTAATAAGATAAATCATAGGAAAATATTTTTAATAGGCATCTTCGTGTTAGACTTATTGCACGGTGTTTGTGAAGGGTTTGCGCTAGAGCAGAGATGGATATTGATAAATGTTATCATAAAAGCTATTATAGCCTGTCTTCTACATTCTCGACAAATCCCTACTTGTGAAGCATGCCAGCGAACTAAGTCTTTTATGCGCAAGGGGGGGCAATGTAAACTACGAATCTCTCTCTCTCTCTCGCTCCTTCTCACCCCCAATCATTCATAAACTCGTAAGACCAATAATAGAACTCCCTAGATTAAATTTTGCCTATGATATGTCGTAACGGGTCATTATATATAGTCTATACGTGCGCACAAGAGTCTAGGATTAAAAAGAGAAAAATCCAGGTCGAGGCCTCGATGCCGCAATTGGAAATCCAGGAAAAGATGGGAAAGAAACAAATCCAGCGAATACGCGCTCAACACTCCACGTATGGGTCAGTAGTAAGCATTCCCCTTAACTCTTGTTAGAAAAGAACAAAAAAACTCCCTTTGCTCCCCTTCTCGTTATCCATTTTTTACAATTGTGTGACATGACACGGCTTTGTAAAAAAATTATCTCTTTCGTTTTTGATTGGGTCTTTCCTCCTCTTGCTTCAGCCTATGAATCCATGAGATATTCGTCCAGAGACGGATTCCTCCCATCTGGATTCCGCAGCATGCCTGCTTGATTCTGTCGTAATTGCTCGACCTCTGCCTTTAGCGCATCCCTCTCTTTCTCAATCGCTTGGATATAATCAATTGCGCTGGCTAAAATCGTCGCTTTGCTAGGTTTCGGTTGTCCAATTGCATTTGTTCCGTCATTTTGCCGAAGTAAAGGTACCGCTCTCCGTAATCTTTCGAGCTCCGAGTTGAGCCCTTCGCGGTACTTGCGTTCGACCTGGTTGTGCGGCTGGCGCCTTGAAGTCTGGCTTTTTAGAGTAGGCGATGTTGCAGCAAGTTGGCTGTCGGTACTACTGCGGCTCATCCTCGGGCGACCCCGCTTCCTGGTTGGTCGTTTTGGTGTTGAAGACTCCGACGCTGATGCAGGCGATGATGGTGATTCGCGCTTTAGCGTGTGGGGACTTAGCGATGGGGAGACGGCTTGGTGTGGTGCGTCGCTTGAGTGTGATGAGGAATGTGATATCGTTGCCGCCGTTATGGGAGAGAAGGAATCGTGCTCGCCAGCTTGTGGTGGTGTGGGACGATGTATCGAGAAATCACCCCTATATTGGTCGAATTGCCCAAACTGCGGTTGATTATAAGTTTGCGGGTAGGACTGTTGACGGCTCGAAGATGGCAGTATAGTCGCCGGTAACTTTGAGGCTGATGTCCTTTGGGATTTGGGCTGTGTATTTGAGGCGCCCTCGATGGATGTGGTCGGTTGACTGAAGAAGTTGTCTGAGTCGAAGAACGTGTTCAATGTGTAGTCGGGACCTGGGTCGAAGACATCGCTGAGATATGGATTGTCAAAGTAATTCGAGTATGGCATGGTATCTGCTGGCGGAGTGTCTCCGGTATTAGACCCTCTCGTATTTCTGGGGGCATTCATCAGCTTAATGAAGTCGAGATGGATTGATGGTGTGGTGGGTATTCGAAAATAGCGTATGTGGTAAGTAGTGACTATCCGGGATTGAAGGATTAACGAGCTATGACAATGACAGTCGGGTCGGCATAACCAAGCGTTTAATAAGAGAAAGATACGAGAACGTAATTGTATCGACGATTCGAGAACGGCACAGCCAATGAGGTGGGTAATTGTAGCTTGTGACCTTCCTGAAATTCAGGTCGTAGGCCAATCAATTTCCGGCGTAATGGTTCAGTCAAGTGCGGACGCTTCGAGCAGCTGTAGGGTAATCCCAAAATCGCAAGGTACTTGTGGATCCATCCTCCAATTAATCATCGCAGGCATGCCCAGCCAAAGTCGGCTGCTCCCTTGATGCTTCGTAAAGCATGTACAGTGCATTCGAGCATCCAGATTCTGGAGGAGACGCACATGTCGAATGATGAGCACCTCATCGGCATTGCCCGGTAACAAGAGCATCTCGTGCTGTGCTGGCCCAATGCTCCACTGAATCGGACAAGAGTCGTGTTCCGCGAGTCCTCCGAGACCGAGGTGCCGGAACCACTGATTCACGTTGCAAGGATGAAACATTTTCTTAGGCAAGTAGTTCAACAACTGGTCATGGCGTTCGAGGCGCAGTTCTTTGAATGTGCTGCTGCTGCAATAACACTTCCGGGGCCCAAGTGAAGGATATCGGCAGCTCTCACGGTCGAATTGTGATTTCGCGGCGCATGGTAGCAACCTTGAAAAGGTTGCTAAACCATGGTACGTAGTTTGTTCGTCAGATGTCGCTTACCCCTGTGAGCAGCTATGCGCAAACTGCTGCTACATGGTAGTGCTGAGTAAGTAGAGGACGCGCTGTGCCTAGTCTTGTCTTAGTCACGGGAACGTCCAAACTAGTAGCAATTGTTTGCTAAGAATTGCTGGTACAAATGCAGAAGGAAAATTGACCAACGCCCTGTGATGTCACAGTTTTGCGTCGCGTGGAAGCGGCTAGGCGCATGTTGGGGACGCTGATTGTGGCGCCACATGGAGGGCTGTGGGTGTCAGCGGGTGTTTCCGTAGCTGTCAGTTGCAGGGCCTGGAAATAGTCTGGACAGTGCAAGGGAAGCGGATTGGATATTTACGTCGTTAAGATTTTCCGTTGTCTGTAGGTGTGGATGCTGTCAGCTTGGTCGACGGGATGGCCGGGCAGTTGGTGAAAATGGCGTGATACTGGTCCGACGCAACCCGATCGGGTAAACTTTTTAGGCCCAAAGCTAGGATGACTAGGCATCAAGACTCATGGCAATCCCAATCCCTGTGAAACTGTGCATCTCGTCGTGTTGCTCTCGCACTATTAATCTTTTGCTTGGCTATGTCACCTTTAGCCGTCCTGGCAATTAGATGCCCCCGTCGCCAATAAAATGGCCATTGCATAACTGTGTCAGGACCTTGGGCGCAAACAGTCGACTCTGTATTCTCTTCAGCCATGGAAAAAAGAGTGTGGGATATTCAGTCGTCTTCGGCCGTGTTTTGCGCAGTCAAAGTAATGTTGCTACCTTACTTGGTAGTGGTAGTAGTAGGGTACGCGAAGTGGGTTGCATGTTGATGCCTACGCACCACTTCTTGAGGCTGTTGCAACGCAACCCCGCGCCAACCCTCGCCAGACCTCAGATCCCCCAGGTTCCAGGCTCGTCTCCACCATGTCGACTACAATCACATCTTCGGCACCAGCTCACGTAAAAACTCGCTTTCTTGTCATATCCGATACCCACTCTGCCACTCCCTTGCAGAATACCGCCAATAATGACACAGCCTTTCGTCCACCGCTCCCCAAAGCCGATGTACTTCTCCACTGCGGCGACTTGACCATGGTTGGTCACTTGGCAGAGTATGAGAAAACACTGGACATGCTGGAGGGTATCGATGCTGGTCTGAAGCTCATCATTGCGGGCAACCACGATATTACTCTAGATGCAGACTATTATGGCAAAAAAGGCAGATTTATGCACGGGAGACAGTATGATCAAGAAATATCGGCTAAAGCAAGAGAGTTGTGGACTGGTGAGCGAGCCAAGCAGGCAGGCGTAACTTATCTCGACGAGGGAGTCCATGTGTTCAAGTTGGAAAATGGAGCAAATTTGCGGGTAAAACGCCGATTTAATATCTCTAGACCCGCGTACAACAGCTGACATCATTTCCAAGGTCTATGCATCTCCCTATCAGCCCGAGTTTTGCGGCTGGGCATTTCCTTACAATCGAGATGAAGACCGTTACAATCCCTCCCACCAATGCACTCCATATGCCAAACCCATCGCCGAGAACCCTATCCCGGACTACCCTAACATCGATGTCATGATGACCCATGGACCGCCTTTTGGTGTCTTGGACGCAACGCAAACCGGCGAGCTAGTCGGCTGCCAACACCTCCTACGGGCTGCCAGACGCTGTAGACCACGTTTACATTGCTTTGGACACATACATGAAGGGTGGGGCGCACAGAAAGTGCTGTGGAATAACGGGGAACTGGATATCAAACCTGAACAGTGTATCCAAAGAGTTGATACCATACATGTTGATGGTGGGAAGACCGCAAACGAGAGGGCAGCGACTGTGGATATTAGCCAGGGAAGCAGCACTTCAGTCGAGTTTGGAAAGGAGACTTTGATGGTCAATGCCAGCATCATGAATGTTCGGTATGACCCACGGAACGGACCATGGCTTGTGGATATGGATCTTGAGCGAACCAGTTGAGCTCATTCGTTTGGCCAGTTGCTCGCATGTGTGACTGTTGGAGATATCCGCAAAGATCAGACCCTCTTGTTATCTTGATTCTCAGTATTAACATAGAGAAAAAAAGCTTCCGATAACGGTGGTTCAAGTGATCATGGCATTGGACTACAGCTACCTATACGAGAGCAGCTTGTACAAATATACCATGTACCCGCAGGCCAAGCTCGCCGCAGAAAAGCCTGGCCACAAAGAGACTGTCAAAGGTGCTTGGTGAGCGGTGTCAAGTTGTGTGGCAATCAATTCTTCGAATCCTATGCGTGGTCCACCCTGCATTTGATGCATGATTGGTCCTAGGTATTTATTATAGAACTCTACTAGTCCATGATTCTTGAGTACTTGTGAGATGACCAGATCATTTCATACACTTCGCATACCCGAAATCAACTACCGTGTATTCTTCTCTACACTGAGCCTTTTCCACCCCACTTCAACAAAAAATACTCGGTCCCTTTTTTTCCAGTCTAGGATATAAAAGTTCCGTAGCCATCTACATCAGCCGAAGATACGCCATTAACAGATACCGTGCTTATATCATTCGATCTTCATCTTCTTTCTAAGAATAGAATAGCCCCGTATCGCCAGTCTAAAATACACTTGCTATGTACAAGTCCAAGTCCCCTCACCGCCAGGCATGCGAGAAGCATAGATTTTAGCGTATAGACTTACGTGATATTTTGAAACCAAGGTATCAATAGTCGTACCGATGCTTTACCCAGACATGTATCACCTCAATAATCGTACCGATTCTTTGCCCGCGGAGATACCACTTGGTATCGGAATGAAAAAAGGGGGGTCCACACATTGTTCTAGACACAACAACATGTACAGTTATACCAAAGTTATTGAATGCACACATATCACACCGCCTATTCTTACAACCCTGTCTACCGTTGTGTACCCAGCTAGCCATGTCCAATAGTCTGTTTTCCAATTCTATACCCATGAATTTAGTCAATGAGTATCGTTTTAAACCCAGATCAGAGTTGTCAATAATAAACCTAATCCAATCTGAACCTCCAAATTGGACTGGCTCAATAGCCTTCCCAAAAAAGCGGAATGGATTGATTGTTCAGATTGCCTCGGATTTTAATCCGGATTGATTTGTTGACAAAACTCTTGATTCATATAACGATAAATTTGCCGTCCCACTGAGTGCACAAATCACGTGAAAAGCCACTGTATATGTCTTACCAAGTCGCGTAGAAAATATGACATTCTCCATTACAATATTGAAGTAAACAGCTCCTAAGAATGGCAAATCAAGTGATCTCAGTATTGCATAACTGCTTCTTACAAAATAGACCAGCTCAGATAAATACACTGTATGCAAATCTCTGTACAGAATAGCCTATTAACGAAAAACATGACAACGAGAGGGACTTGGTAAGTGTATCCAGATACAAAATAGGTACTCATCGATTGATCCTATCTATATCTATGAGGCTGGATCAGGTAGTTTGGTTCAAGTGAGCAAAGTGCTACAATAAACTTGTCGGATCTAGCAATTCTACACATTTATTGCGCCTGAATTCGCGTGATACCACAAAGGCAAAGATCACATATATCGAGTAGCTAGAATGACACAACAACCTGGTTACTTCTTGCCAACGTTTGTACGAGAAGCAAGAGCCGAAGGCGTAGTTACAGAATTACAGATGTGGAGGGGTTGAGTTAAGGTAGGAGAACTAACGGGGTTTGTCAGAGGAATACGAAAGGGGGGCGGAGGGCACGGGATATGCGACATGTCTCATATATTTTTGTCCGGCGGTCACAGTCTCAAAAGTAGTATCTTGGAAAGGAAAAGGGGAGAGTGGGGAACGGGTTGACTCTTCAAAAAAAAAGCGAGGATTATATCGATCTACGATGTTGTTTCCCTTCTGTGCGACGGACGAAAAAATGAGGGACCGAGGGAGAGAGAAAAAAAAAACGGGCTTTTACACAGGACGAGACTGCTTTTTTTTTCGGTGGAGGACAAGGTGGGTTTAGAAATTGTGCAACTGAGCAATATGTGCATATACGTATTTGTGTATGCACAAGTAGCAGTTCTGCAACTGATCAAGTTACAGAGTGTTTCTTTGTCTACTGCGTGGAGAACAGTGGACATAAATCCGCGACGATAGATCATAAATATATGTATGTGTGTACACATACAGCGAAGATTGACCATACTACCATAGACAGACAGGTCAGGTCGTATACCATCCCTTCGCTTCAACCCGCGAAGCGTCTGTCACAGGAACCACCGTGCTTCATACGAGACTCCCCACAAAATGGGTGGAACAAGGCAGTGCGTCACGACCATAAGTCCTTCACCTCACCCGTCTGCATACCCTTTGGTAGGTTTTTACGATAAATCATCAAAGTATCTAACACACTTCCATCCCTTGCGCTTCTTCTATTCATCCCCCTTTCCCCCCTCCTTCTAAAAACGAACCCCCCCCCCCCCAAGCAGAAAAAAGAAAGCACAAACCCCAACCAACCTCTGAATCAAGCCCATCTCCCTCACACCCTCCCCAATCCATCCATCTTTCCTCGCATACCCTCCCCAATCGAGCCAAATCCGCCCCCCTTCCAACACCAACACCAACACCAACCGCCCATCACCGGAAAGCGCACAGTAAGTAGTGCTATACCCGCTTTTTTTCCCACACTGGTGCGGGATACACCGTGTTGGCATCAGATAGCGTGCGGAGGAGGCAATATCCGAGGCGAAAAAAAAACAGAGCGACAAGTTGGTACAAGGTATCGTAGCGGGCGGCGGGCGGCGAGTAAGGGTACAAAAACCTTAGTTTGTCCTTGCGCCTTTTTTTGCCCCCAGTGACATTGTCAGCCTTGTTCAAGTAGTGTGGGGTTTTTTTTTGGCGCCTTTTGCAAAGTGTGCCTTGTTAAGTAGCTTTGTTGCGCCTCTTTGTCGGGGGGAAAAATGAGGGCATGTGCCGTTTGGTGGCGAGTGCGAGTGCCGGGCTGGCCTGTTTTTTTAGTGGTGGTGGTTTACTAGTTGGACGTTGTTGCTAGTAAGTGGGTAGTTTGGGGGCGAGTTTTTTTGGGGGGGGGAGGGGGCCAAGGAGTGACAACATAGGGGCTTCTAGAAAACGGAAGTAGTAGGAGAAGGTGTGTACACTACATGACACGTATGTGTGTGTGTGTGTGTGTGTGTGTGTGTGTGTGGCACTAAAGGACTGCTATTGTTGCTTGTTGATACGTACGTAGGTAGCAGTGTCATTTTTTTTCTTCTTGATACTGAGTCAGAGTTGTCTTCTACTGAGCTGAGTAGCCATGGTATTATCACGGAGATGGATGAAGCTCTCCTGGCCTATCGTTCAAGTTCTTGCCACAATGAACTGAGAGGAAGTTTGCCTTCCCCCTTTTTTTTCTCCTTTGCCTCATAGTAGGCCCTTTTTTTTATCAGGAGAGAGTGAGAGACTGAGGGAGATCGATCGCCTTTGCTCGCCCTTTCCAGTCGACCAAGTTTCTTTCTTATCGCCAGACCAAAGAAACTGAATCGTAGCTTTGGGGGAAAAAAGCTGACAGGATGACAAGTGCCGTTTCTTCTTGCCTTGCGCAGCATCTCCATTGTTTCACTTTGCAAATGAACACACGCCCGTATGCTCTTTTTTAAGAAACATCGGCGTCATACTGCGATCGTGTTCGCGTGATATTGGAATTGGACCTGCTGTGTGACGCAGAGAGAGAGAGAGCCCACATTATGCAATGTCGCTGCTATACTACTACCCGCTCTCACCTACCGGCGGTCAAATACAACGAAAATGACATTCCATGTAACGGAACACAAAGTCATTTCACATGTCATCAGTACATTGGAAGCAAAAGCGCAATCAATGCTTGGTCATACTTACCTCAGCAACTTACGAAGGTTGCGTGATCTCGGTGTGCGAACACACTTCGAACCCCCCACTCATTCTCTTGCCGACCGCGCATTCGTTCTCGGACATTTTCTGTTGCCCCCCCTCCCCTCCCCCTTCCCTTATGCTTATTTTGCATCCTTGCACGTTTGGAGTTGTGATGCGTTTTGTGGGGCCCGTCGCAAGTTCCAGTAGTATCATCTTGTACTACATAGACACACGCACTAAGATTCTGCATGCATCTTTTCCATCTCGGTCATTGGCGTCGTCGGAGTCGTCGTGGCCCTGCATTAACTTTGTTATGCGAGGGGTCCCCTCCCCCTTGTGGGCTCGCTCTAAGTATTGGCCGAACACTCTATGTGCGGATACCCTTGGGACGATCCACAATGTTGGGAATGTCACTTCTGCCTATTCTGTAGGTGTTGTCTGACCACATTTTATTGAATCTTATTTTATGCACTGTACTCTGCTTTCTCGCTTGGTCTGAGGAATTACACCGGCGGCCTCCTGTCGCAGGACGGATGTATTTCCTTTTTGACTCGCTATGCATTTTAAAAACGAGCGGTCATAGGGATCAACGCCCGGTATTAAAGAGCCGGCGATGAGCGGTTCTGCCGATCGAGATGCCAAGCCAAAGGGGCGTGACCGACTACAAACTAGTGAACCCCCGCATCTGATTTCCTTGTTTGTTGTAGATCGGTGGTTACGATAGTAATCGCACTACTAATGTTTGCGAATTCTCTTGACCGGAGTTCAGGAAGCAGTGCGTTCCGACAATGCTACTGTAAGATTTTTCTTTTTTACTTTTTGGTGTTGCGAAAGTTTCCGCCTTGCTGATGGGGCGAGCAGATTGGAACGTCGACTATAGCAATTGGAGAACGGAGATGGGAAACAGCGCTCCGAGTGAGAATTATGGTGTTGTGGGGCCTGTAAGACACCCACATGGACGACATAGGGCACTGGGCTAGCTATATGAATGAGCTATGCCAATTCCAGCAATAGGAGCGACTTCTGGGACTTGGACGCAACCGCGACCTCAGCGCAGGTCCCGGACCCGGATCGGAGGCTTTACCGGTAGGTCGGAAAAATTACCTGACCTCAAGAACCGGTTGCAAGCAATACGCTTTGTTATAATAAGACGAGAGAAGAGTTATAGCGTATGGTGTGGTAGGACAGTGCCGTAAGTAAGCACATGCTTCTGTGATTGTTCGTTGAGACCCCTGACCGGCCGGCGAGTCAGGGTTCAAGGTACCATCTGCCGAGTCAGCCAAAGATGTGCATATGTACGGTTAGAACAAAAAGGGAATTGCCGGATGGCTATCGTAAACCCTGATTCCATGGAGAAGGCGATGAACAAGCTAAGGTGCTTTAGTGTTGTCGCCGGTGCCAAAAGGCGATGTCATTGCATGTCATTGTACAGTGGTGCATGACCAAAAGCGAAAATCCCTATCAATGGCACGGAGTCGAGTAAAGTGCCGAAGAGTCATAGCTCAACGACGGCTTGTACTCTGTATGTAGGAACGACAAGTGAGGCTGCTTGGACATTTTTTTCCTTTCCGGTTTGGCAGACCTGAACCCCCACATGCATCAGAGTATGTAGCTACTGTCCAAGATGACCAAACTTTATTTGTAACGCAAGCCACGGTGGGGCGTTGGACCAAGGTGCTATTGGAGGTGGATACAACGGAGAAGGCTCCGTTGTATGTACATAGTTACATGAGCATGTATGTGCTAGTGTTGTACTTAAGTAAGTACACACATATATATAACATACATAGTTACATAGGACATGTAACAATTTGCAGGGCGTAGGGCGGTTAGTCGAGGGCGAACGTTGGGCAAACGGTCAGCTTAGAAGCGCGCTTAGACGGAGGGTAACGAGTATGAGGACGATTAGGGTTAGGCAATACTTTGGCCACTGACTCCTGAAGATCAGCGATTGGGTTCTGGTGAAGCGGACACTATCCGGCGGAATGCTGATCTCCAGAGTCCTGGAATGAGCGTATACCTGACAGAGTGGCACATGTCCCCAAGCCATAGTTTCAACTATAGGCGAAGCCAAGACACGTAAGCCTTTTTGTCGTGTATGTATGTGCACGGATACGCGGATACGCGATATGCGAATTAGTGCATTGGGACGGAATGATGCAAAGTCGGTCATTTCGCGACTCGACAAGTATGGGGTGCAAGTTGGTTCGTGGTTGTCATGTCTGATGAGCGTTTAACGCAAAACCAAACAGGAACTTTCCAAGCGAGGTACAGTTACGACTGACTGGGGACATGTATCGTATCGGTAGTACATGCTTCAAGGTTTGGCCGTCTTTGGGGATGTTTGGCCCAAGCGTTTTAGGGCGACAGACCCCGGTCTGATGATTACTTTTACATATACCGCAAGCAACGATGAACCGCCAGACATGTCGCCACGCCGGTGGCCGGAGGAATTGGAGCATGGAGAAAGTTGTCAGAGTCTCAGGGGAAGGGTGGTATGGTTGGGCCTGCATATACTAGGCTTACCGGACTCTTTACGTTTATATAGAGGTAAATACGTACCAAGACGGACCAATGTAGGGGACGTGTGCCTGAAACCGTGTCTTTGTAATACAGAGGGCTGCTAGGGCTTGGGCGATGTTGTGCGAGGCAGGGATAGTGTAAGCGAAGCATAAGCAAAGAGGAGGCATGGAGGGAGTAAAACGTGGAGGCGAGTGTAGATATTATGCTGTCAAACTTGGGGTCATGGCTGCAGGGCTGGCGTGATGACTGTTTCTAGATGACGAACTCTGGGGATCGGCTTGGTTGTAAAGTGCTGAGCAGGGTCAAGGGTTGAAGGGTGCTTGGGGTTGCCTGGAGAGCGAGAAATGGGGAGGGTGGCACGTGGCAAGTCGTTGATGCACCGGGCGGCTGTGTTGTTTTTGGGCTTGTCACCGAGGCATATCGTGGAGCTGATGGAGGAGCAGGTATTGGGACGAGATGGAGCGTGGGGCGAGGTGGAGGATTAGCTGATGATGTGACGCTGGTGTGAGAGAGGATATGACAGCTGGCAGATGCGAGACGGCGCTCGGTGCAGCAGCAATGGCCGTGGTAGTGTAAGTACACTACTAATTGTGGAGAGTCAGTAGAGCCGAGTAAGGCGTCGTAGTATAGAAAAAGGACACTGTATACACTATGTAGGTATAGTATATGGAGATGGATGGAGGGGGGGTAAGGAACGTGGCAGACAGCATGGTGGCGCCCCCACAAGCGCCTGCGAACAGTGTGCCGGTGCACAGTTGCAAAGCAGCAGCAGCAGCAGCAGCAGCAACGGCTGCCGACGGCGACACGTACGCCATAGCCAATCAGCCCGGGTGCACTGGCCGAGCTTCGATGGTGGCAGTGAGTGAATGAGTAAGTGAGCACACAGGCTATGTACACTACGTAGAGTGTGGCGGCGTGAGCTGTGGTCGCTCCTGCCATGTCATGCCATGCACATGGGCCTCTCGCTGCTACTACTGCAACTGCAACTGCAACTGCGACTGGCAGGCACGCGTCGCGAACCCCCAAGGCACGGAAGTCGCGACTAAGCGAGCGGCCAAGGACGGCGAGCGGCCAGGGGAGTGGAAGGGAAGGCACCACCACGGTCACCAACGCCAACTGCACTGAGGCCGTTCACCAGCGGGGCCACAGCGCCTCTCGCCTGCGAGTGCCCCCCTCCCCCCTCCCCCCGCCCACACCAGCCTACTGATCGTGCACCCTCTCCTTCCAGGGCTCTCTATCGATCGGTTGAAGTCCGGAGCGTTTCAGATACAACTACACAACCATTTAGCCAAAATGCACACAATGGCCGCACTAGTGTGCTGCTGTATCTTTGCAGCTGCGCAAGCCAACACACGAGCTAGACTAAGGCAATACCAGACACCTGGTCCAAAGGAAGGCAAGGAGAAAAAAAAGCTTCGAGCACCCAATGCCCTCGCTCCGCCGTCATGAACAGGCGACATGACATGGACAGGGCGCTCGCCGACGTCGCCCTTGCTTGGCTGCTTGCTCCAGCTGCTGCTGCTGCTACGTACTAGATATCCCACGACGTCCGAGGCCAGCAGACAGGCACTGCCTAGGCGATACCCTCCGCGCCTCACCAACCATGACCCTTGCCCCCCACCTGGTGGCGGTACGATAGATGCCGCACAGATGGCGAGGGAAAAATCGAGACGCCTCAGAAGGACCGAAAGGATTTTGTATCAGATCGCGACTCCCACGTGCAATCGCCAGGCTTGGACTACCGTCCGGGCTATTGGAGTGCAGGTCATGCACCAAGACCATAGCCACAGCGCCGGGTCAGGCCTCGCGCGCATTAATCGACCACTGGCCCTCACCACGTACTGCTATCCACTTGCGAGACTTGGCCAGTGACATCCACACCCCGGACCAGCCCTTGTGCAACCCGGCTGTGGAAACGCTGGCTGTCCTTAATCACCATGACGCGACTGGACAAGACTCGACCCTCGCCAGGGCCTGCTAGCGAGATGAACAATGTGGAGAAGGACGCGCTGTCGCAGCCAATTTGTCGCAGACGCTAGCATACCATGACGCCGCCAGCAGTTCACGTCGGCCTTATCCCTGCGACCACGCTCCTTGCAGCGCCTCGACACCTCCAGCCAGTGTCGGGGGATCATCGCAGCGGGCATTCGCTACCGACCATGTCACGTCACTACCCTCTTGCCAGAGCCACACATGCTCTCATTTGCGCAAACCAAACTCTCCGGCCTGGAGCCTGCGTCAGCTCCCTTCGTCCCTCTCGTGTGGGCACCCAAGGCACGTCGGCCCTGTCTCCATCCGGCTCTGCGTCCTCCTCTCGTCCTCGTCATCTGAGATCCCCGACACCACTGCTCCAACCCCAGCCCAGCCCAGCCCTAGCTAGCTCAATCACCACTATCATCACCACCATTTGCCTAACCCCCCTCCCCCTCCCCCTCCCTCAACGTTCGCGTGCACAGAGCCTTTCTAAATTAACCTCACGTAGCCTGTCCATGATGCTTGACGGATTGACGGCTCCTGCAGTGCGCCGCCATCAATACGGCCCTTATATAGCATCGGACCCAACGACACATTATCGTATAGTTTGCTCCACTAGACCTAGGTAGGAAATTATCGTGGCTTGAGCACCCCCCCTCCAAGCGTCGCAAATACAAGTGGATCACGCCGCCGCTGACGCTAGGCGGCTACCGCTGGCTGTCATCGCATCACACCGTCGAGACATGACAGGCAGAGTGTCCCAAAGCACCACACAAGTCCAAAGGGGTCCGAGAGCCAACAGGTCATGACGCTTGGACTCTAGCCCTCGTCCGTCTTCACACCCTTCCATCCATACCCGCACATCACTTGGCTCATGCAGGCCCACCAACAGCAACCTGGCCTCGCAAAGATGATCTTGTGCTTGTGAGGAAGGAGGGCTGTTGAACCCTGTGAAATCCTTTGGTGCAAAAAAAAGGCGCCCTAACGCAGCTGTCCTGTCGCGTAGTAGCGTCGTCGACATACCTCGCCACTTTTAATCATCCACGCATTCAACCAAACAGCGTCGTCTAAATTTCTATATGCGGACCCTACTCGTCCTTGGTCGTATGCAGCTATTGCTTTTGGCGCCCTCTCTACTTTGAACATTTCAATACACCCCCGCTGAGGCACAGCTTGCTGCTGTACAAACGACTAACTGCCAAACTACCCGTCACTTATTATTATTATTAGTGTCAGTGCGCAACTGCTTCATCCTCGCTTTCCTACCACGTCGTTTTATTTGCCCAGGCCCTTGACTATTCCTCGTTCTCGGCCCCGGCCTGTCAGTGCGTTTACGAAAGTATTGATTAGATCAGGATTCCCATGGCTCGGTAGATCAGCAAGTGTCCCGCCAACTACTCCCGCAGACCAGATCGTAGTGCCGGCTCCAACGTTTGAGAAGTCGCTTTGCCCTACCTTCAAGGTATGTATCGCCGTTTAGCTCCCTTTCCATCAATCTCCTGTTGTGGGGCCCTTGCTGAACTTTAAACATTTGATGCTTATATCCTTAGGTCCTTCAATGCGCCACCAGGTTTTGGGCACTGACACTCGGGTCTTGCGACAATATTACACATGGCTGTAGTTACAGAACGCCGCGCAAAGAAAACGGTATCTCGACTCGAACACTCGTTGCTTTTACAACCTGTTCAAGACGCCATGCCCTTCAACCCCTCGAACCAAACTCCTGGGTTTAACACTCACTCCCATGCCGCCGAGACCACTACCACCACACCCAGCCCCACAGAACGAACCGAGCCCTTCCAAGGTAGCCTAACTAGCCAGGAACCTACTGCTCAACCTCACACCAACGCGAGCAAAAAGAGACGCTCTCCCAAAACCAAAGCTTCTGGAGAGCTTCGCAAGTCCACCTCAACTCCACACATGCGTCACCTAGCCCTTGCCAACCCTGGCGACCTGTCGCCAACAAGCAACAAACCGCGCAATAAGCTGGGCTATCATCGAACTTCGGTTGCATGTGGTGAGTCCATGAAGCGCCTCCTGTTGCTAACAAGATCGTGACAACTGACTTGGTGGTTCAAACAGGACATTGCAGAAGGCGCAAGATTCGATGCCTGTTAGCACCCGATGATCGTCATGGCCGCTGCTCAAACTGCATTCGACTGAAGAAGGAATGCAACTTCTATCCAGTAGAGCACAATGCCGACATGCCACAGTCGCAATCCATCTCGTCCAAATCAAACAGTGCAGTGCAGCCAGCCACACCGGTTTCTACCTCACCCAGGCACCCTCTTTCCGCCTCTGGAGATGCAATGGGCGACTTCAGGACGCCTTTCTCAGGGCCACCTTCAGCGGCGCAACCTCTGAGCTATGGCTACCCCATGGACCTCGAAAACGATCCACATCACGCACACGGCTCCAACGGTTGTAAGTATCACACGACAGCTCCTCTCTACGACACACTAACGACCGCAGTAGCCGTGCAACAGCCCTCCTATCCTTACCCACCCCCTATAGATACTCAGTGGCCGCCGACCAACAGCTTCTTGCCGTCTTCTACCGTAGCTGAAAGTCCATCATGGCGACATTCGCCTTCGACAGTAAACTCTGCATACGGAAGTGAATCCAATGTTTCAGGTGGACACACTCCAGCTGCCATGAGCACAAGTTCCACCATGTCCTACGGCCCTCAAGATGGACACTGGGGGCAGCAGCCCTCATTCCAACCACCGTCTCGTTCAATGTCTTACGGAAACATTGAGGGTCTTCCACAGCAATATTCTGGCCAGGGTCTGGGCATCCAAAACGACAACTACCGGCGAACCTCTCCATATCCTTTTCCAGCAACGATAGACACAACCCCCTCTACCATACATGCGACCACACTGAGCAGTTCAGGCTCCGCACCCCTTTCTGCGCCCGTGGCCCCAAATCATTCCTACTACCCGCCAACGTGGACTTCATACGACACGGTGCCAAGCCATGGTGCGCCAATGCCCTCATCCGCGCGATCGATGAGTGCGCATTGGTTTGGAGAGCCGGGACACTTGGATCGCGTACAAGAAGAGGCAACACCCCCGGTTGGATTTGCCCAGACAGGCTTGCCGCAATTCTATTCGGCATCGTGAAGCGCTTCTGCACCTCTGGGGAGACTCTCACTAATTTGGCGAAGATTCATCGCAATACAGACACCATGAGTCCAAGACACACGTACATACAAGACGCATATTTCAGACCCGTTCTTTCAGGATTGAATGGATGTATAAGACTTGATCAGTTTTGCTACTGCGTGTCTTTTGTTGGTACAAGAGCAGGTTATTAAAGGAGTTTCAAGGCGTGATTGCATGATTGGGTCCGACATGATCCAGTTGTTCTGCTTTTTCCAACGGCTCTGCAACAGTTGCGGCAGGCCCATGGCATTGGTGCATAGCAGTTCTTGATAGACTGTTGATTTGTTTTTCCATCGTTCATCCAGCATTTGCTTGACAAGGCCAGTCTCTTGATTATTTTTTTCACGTTTAGCGCTCTCATCAGACAGTTCGGGTACGCATTTCAGTCTATCAAATTTTGTATAAATAGCACGAATTAGACCGCCACCATCTGGCCCGGCAGGGTTAGGGGCTCGCGTATGACGCTTGTAGCATGCGCATACAATCGGAGACACCCAAATACAAGTTAACGCTACCTCACCGCTAGAAGTACCTCGGCAGATGAATGAGGCCATGGTTTTTTTTTTCACTTTTGCCATCGTCTGCTGCAAGGGAATGATACGTTACTTTCCATGGTTTGGTTGGATGGATGTATGGCAGGTCAGTGCGCAGTCCGATGTCGAAGTTCCCATAAGCTGATTTCCAAGGATCCCAAGGTATGTACTCCGTATCGTACATGCCAAACACGTTTCGAACGGAGCTTACTCCCACGGCGCCCACTTTTTTCTATCTTACCAGAACAAGGCACATCCGTGCCAGATTGGGTCGTTGGTGGCTTCGGTTTCGGATACGTTTTTTCTCTCTCATCAGAGCTGTAGCACATTTCTTCTAATAGCCTAACGACCGATGACCATCCGAGGCGCAACGACGCACGCTAACGATTGGTATTCGTTTAGCGACCATGGAGTTGGAGGCATAGTGGAATCTAGGCATGATTTGATTCGTCACATGTATTTGGCTAGATGTATGGCTAACGTCCTTCCTTTTCTGCTAATCGATCAGGCGTATGGGTATACGTGTGTACGTATGAAGCACACATGTCCATCTGTCCATCTGTAACACAAGACGTGCGGGTCACGGGCCGACTTGTTGCCAAACGGGTGGTGGGCAGGACATGGCATAGAATTTGCAAAGTGAAAGCACTGACGTTTAGGCTGTTTTAATCATCATCATCGTCATCGTCATCAGCATCAGCACCGCCGCCACCGGTACCTGCGTATGATAATAACACGGATGATGAAGCAAGGCGCTATTACCTCGGCTCTGCTCCAAGTGTAATCTTAATGTGGTCTCGTAGGACGAAACCGGTATTACTATACAGAAGGGGAGTAACCTTGCTTGCAGCAGAGAATAGTGGCAATTGGATGAGATTGCACAACTGATGCCCAGACCCTTCAGTGTTGTCGTGGCTGGCTCATCAAACGGACGGAATAGTTACGCACAAGGTTCCCGGGCCCTCGGTTATTGCAAAAAAGAGAGCTAGCAATAACGACAAGGTAGAGCAGCTATTTTTGCCCACTTTATTGCTCTTCTCCACGCTCTCTTTGGCCGACGAGCACACGGACGCTGTCGGCTCGACTCCACAGTCGCCCGTGATCCTTCAAATTCCGGAGCTCGCGACCATGTTGCTGTGTCGTGTTGGTGGTTGATGGTGCGGAGGCGAACGGAGATTGCTTTTTCCTCATATCCTCCGTTTCCCTAGACTTGGTGGGAATTTTTCTTTCCTTTTCCCGCTACCACACAGCCGGGAAGGAGGCCCGTCGACGTTGCTCCGAAAAAAAGGCGCTTGCACTTGAGCGGGTTTCGACTACAGACTACGCCTGCTGATCAGTGGTATCGTGTGAATCATGCATTATCAAAGAAGTCGAGGGAAAAAAAGCCTCGGTTGCTGATGATCCTCTCGGCCGTGTTACTGCAAGTAGCTTGGGGTGTGAAGCAGGCGGAGCGACTCCGACTAGGCGGATAAGCAGCTGTGGGCTTGATGGGACTTTGTTACGAAAGGATGCAACTCTTTTTGCTTATTCCCAGTCGGTTGCTACTGCAGGATTCTCTTCCTTGGGCCTGGTGCAGTGCGGGTCCAGAGGACCTGTACTGGTGAAGGGTCTGCATCTGCATGTGGAGAGGGTGCGTCGAATCACTAGCTCGCAGCGTAGTGGATATGCAGGAGTCGTATCGGGCATGGCCAAGTGCGTGCGCTTGTGTTGCAACTGTGTAAGAAAGCTGGTGCAAGGGCCGTGGAAGCACACAGCCGGGACTGAGCGGTTCTCGTAACTACTAGGCAACGGACTCGTGATGCCGTTTGCACAGAGTAATTAATGATGGTGCATAGGCCGCCGTCATAGCATGCAGCCCTATGCGCGGACGGACGACATGTTCGCTGAAGACTGTGCCAAGGACAGCAGCAAATGATGGTGGCACAGCGTGTTGGGTCCTTCTGGTAGGCCTGCAACGCTTGTGCCTAAAACGGCCTAGTGGCGTGCTGTGTCTGTGGGTTTTTGCTCCTCGTTAGACCCAGATTGTGCATCCAGTCCAGCCCCCCTGTCCATTCAACCCCCCTTCCCCCCATTCATCATCCATCCATCCATTCATCCAACCATCCATCGTCGTCTTTGCTCTCCGCTCTCCGCTCCGGCCTCGCCGCACACACCACCAAGCTGTCATCGAGTTGGACTCAAATCGACAATGACAACGTCACTAGCGCCACAAAAGCCGGCCGTTACCGTGTGACAGTTCATCGGCTCGTGGACCCTGCAATGGAAGGTTACAACGCCTATCGCAGTCGTGCCCCTCTCAACCTCGACCTTGTTCGTCAGGCCAACCAAGCACATGCACGTGGATACGTATTGCTCCTCCATTATCACCTCGCCGTTCTGTTCAAGCACGCAGCGCACCAACAACAAGTCTGCAATCGCGATAACCCATCACGTCACTCCTCCGAGACCAAGTCGCGTCTCATGCCGCATACATGAACCCTGTCAGATCCGCCTGTCCGTGTCTCCTGCCAGCCGCCCTGACGCGCTCCGTACCTCCCGTTCCGCCTCGTCAAGACTCCACCATGGCCGATGAGGGCGCGGTATCCATTATGTAGTGGTACGTATTATGTATGCAATGAATTTTACCCATCCTAGCCCCTTGAAGTGACATGCTCTTGGCCCTGTTTAACCGCGCGCAAAATCATTCCATCCCACAAACCCAACAAATCGGAACGCCATGCAACCACTACTTAGCATGTCTAATCTCTACACCAATGAAGCTCCCTCCCAACCTTTTTTTCCAAACACCCAAACCACTATCCAGCGTATGCAAGCAAGGCAGCGTGACCTCAAAGCCATGCGCTCCTGCCTCCACTACGCTGCAAACGCCACCCTCTGCTTTACATTAGCCGTCAATCTTTCAATCCTTCCATCCGACCCGGGCAGGAAATCCGAACCACGCCACAAACCCACTTGCATCTGACAAACAATGCGCATGTGAATCCAAACACATGAAGCAAAACATGCGACCGTCCATATCCGCTCAACTGACAGGCGCCGTGACGCGCGATCGGACCTATTCGCCCTGACATACATGACGGCGTTTGCTTCTCCATAACACCATCTCTGACTTTCTTTCTGTCTCTCTCTCTCTTTCAATATCCTTCTCTTCGTATCCCGACAGGCTTTTGCGTTGGTTGGTGCAAGCGCGTATCGGTGATCGGTAAGGCAGTGCGCAAGCGTGGTCCCACGCGCGCGTACCAACAGCAATACAAGGTTTGACAAAACACACGCTACTATCTCGTCATCTAGGCCTTGGTCTCCTTACACAAGCAGCGCGTCAATCCTTTGGTTCGTGCGTTTGTGTCTTTGTAAGTACTCACGTGTGGAGTACCTGCATACGTCCATCCATCGATACCATTTGCATTCACATACCCATCTCTTTGAAGCATGGGTCCCCGCCTATCTGTTTTCGTCTCGCATCCGCGGCTGATGATGTGCATACGGGGTTTCTCCCACCGGTCCGCGGGACCATGGCAAGTGGAGAGAGGGAGGGGTGCGAGAGGTATGTGGGGGTGGTAAAAGAGAAAAGGACCAAACGAGCGAAATACCGCAAGTCATCCGAGCTTTTTTTCTTCTGTCTTTACCTCTAACTCGGAGTCGGAACACTGGGTTGTGGAGCCAGCCCCCCTTCTTCCTCCAGACCAGCCCCGTCGCTGCTCCTTCACCCACTTCACTTGCATTAGCGCCTTCCCGATTATTATTTTTTTGCTTCTTCCTTTGCGTCTCCACTCTTCCTTCCCTGCGTACTTCTTTCTAATGCTCTTTTGAGCCACCATGGCATTTGTGTAACGAGGACGTTGGAGAAACGGTCCGAAGACGAAAGAGGAAAATAAAAAACAACCCAAAACACCAAGGAAAAGTGATATGAGGATTTTTTTTGTTCTTTTCGGTCATTTTTTTTTCCACGTATACTACTCCTCATACACGCCACCACCTCACTCCCTTTTCCATCTCTCTCTTACACACACTTTCCTCACCTAAATCACCCTACACCCTCTCTTCCCTAGACTAAGGAAGATGTCACACGCCCAAAGCGAAAAACCCGCCTGTCTGCTTCCGCCCACCCTCCCAAAACACCCAAGGAAGCATACAACCGGCCACCACCATCTTGGCAAAAAAAGAACCCTCTCAGCTCTAACCACCCCATTCCCCCATCTCCTTGATCGGTGTCTCCCCCATAACCCCCATGTCCCAGTCAATACCTACAAATTCCCTAGTCCTTAGTCTTGTATTGTTGTATCAGAAAGCCACTCTACATTACGTACGTACGTACGTATCAAAGTATATGTGAGTAGAGTAGGTGTGAGTGGGGACAAATAAAAAGGTGGAACATACTTCATGTACGACATCTGAACACGGACCTCCCCCCCCCTCCCTCTCCTCCCCATTCCCCTATCCCCACTCTCTTGCTGGGAGGGGAGGGGGGAGGCGTCTGGAATTACATGGGGTATCCCTTTCATCTGGGTCGTATATCTGTATGTGTGTGGAGATTTGCTTTCAGCCCCGATGCTGCGGGTATATCTGGCAGGGTATAGGTGTGTGTGTGGGACGAGTCGACATTGTAGCCGACTTACTCAGGTATCTAGTGGCATTGAGGGGATGCAAGAGTCATGTGCGTAGGTTTACATCGCTGGAGTAAGTAATTTGCTACTTCGCCGACCTTTGTGGGGTCGGGTTCATCATGACTTGGTTTGCGAGATGGAGATGGAGATGGGGATGGGGATCGAGATTGTGCGTGGGAGGTGGGGTAGATACGAGGGGAGATACGAGGTGTAGATACGAGGTGTAGATACGAGGGTAAGATACGAGGGCGGGTATGTAAGATGTGTATGTGGTGGGATAAAGGGGGGGTGGAGATGATAAGGTAGTGTATACTTTCTCGTTAGATCTTAGAAGTTTTTGAGGGAGACGAGGAGAACATGGAAGAATAAGAGAGAAATATGACCCAAAGAAAACCTTTGCCCGATAACGAGAGTTTGCATAAAATGACGAGGAGAAAAAGACTTGTAGAAAGGCTACATATGTGCAGCATCATTTGTGACATCTATCTACATATTATATCTAACCCCCCCTACCGACTCCATTAATGAAACTTTGCTTCAACACTCCCATACCGTACCCCATCGACCTTGAGTTCAAAAACCAACCCTGCACTCTGACACCGCATGTCAAGGGTAAAATCCAGATTATCAAACTCAACCCCCTTTGTCGTTTTCAGGCGGGTAAACAGGCTTTTAGGCACGGTATTCAAGTCGGTGGTGAGTGTGCAAACGTTGATAAGATCCTTGGTAAGAGAGTCCGGGGCAACATCAGCGTCGCAGGCAATGAGGTCGTCTTCTACCACGAGAGATTGACCGGGGCGGAAGTTGCGTGTATAGTGAAAAGATATGGGACGGGATTCGGATACTTGGGCGCCCTGCAATTGGTAAGTGTTAGTGGACTGGTGGTGTAGCTAAAGGGGGGGAACGCAGTATTACCTTTGCAATATGCCATTGCATTCGGTCAGACACCATCCACCGCTCCCATAGCGGACTCCAATAACGGTCGGAGATGGGGTGTTTGGACTCGTCAAAAACAGTTGCGTAGCTTGTGCCGTAATGCCAGCGACTTCGTCGGCTGATGACCATGTTGCCCTCTAGACCTCTCAGTACGGCGCCGCGCACGACAGCAGTCCATGCATGTATGGGTTGGTATATCTCAATAGACTGCGCCGCGTCCGGAGCGACGTAATGGGTTGCCCTCTCGGTATATGGTGGAGGCGGCGCGCTGTTGAAATGTGACTTCATCCGACTGTAGAGGTAATTGCTCTGCCCGAATCCTCCAACGAGAATTATGCCACACACCAGACCTCCTTTCGCTCGTATACTCTCCACTTGACCCTCTACCAAATGTATGACCTCTTCAATAACCGGATCAAATAGACTCTTGACTTGCTCGGCACTCATGACGAGGAACCCGGAATCCAGCCCCGCCTCTTCGTCATCTGGCAGGCCTGGGAAGGGAATGTTGACTTCACTATGCTCCTCCTCATTGAAGTTGCGCTTGACAAATTCTTCGAAATACTTCAAGCCCATGTTCCACGTCTTTTGCTTTTTCTCGCGCATCCACGTGTACCGCTCTGCTCCAATTCGTTGCTTAACATGTTCTTCGAAGCGGTAGTTGATAAAAGTCGAGCCACAGAGGCCACCAGTTCCAACAGCCGACTCTTCAACACGCAAAGGGTGTAGTTGATTAATCTTGTAGGCAATCAGATCGACTGTGCCGCCTCCAGCATCGCATACGATAAAGTTGTCGCCGGTCCTGAGGTGGTTTGGTTGAATGGCCTCGAGGGTATATACGGCAGCCGCTTCGGGTTCAGATATGAGCTTCAGTTCATGTCTGTTGCCCATGCCAGCCTTTTCGGCAGCCTTCAGAGTCGCATCCTTGGCCGCGTCTGACCACACAGCAGGTACCGTGAGGACAAACTCGACTTTGGTCAAACCAATAAACGCCTCGCCATATCTCCGGGTCAAGGTCTCCATGGTATGCTTGTATATTTGCGACAGGTAGTCGGTGGCTGCCTCAATAACTGTCTTGCCGTGCTTGCGCAGCTGGGCGGCCGTGTCCAGAGGCGACACATAATGCGGAAGCTTCTGATTTCGATCGAGGAAGAGCTTGATACATCGAAGGCGCGTCTCGTCTGGCTTGAACTGGAAGCCCCATTTGATGGTCGGCGCGGGCTTGGTTAACGCATTGAGCGAGGCAGTAGAGTCGCGTTCAAGGGCCGGTTCGGCGTAGCCAATCTCTGTAGGGACCTTGTCGGAGGTGATACCTGAGGGCGCGTGTTAACTCTTCGAGGTACATGGTGTCGTGGATGCACAAAAACTCACCATTTCCACCGGGCCAAGTCTTGATGATGTCAATGTCGTCAGGATTCGCGCTGTACACGGCAGCAACGCCTGTCGGTGGTCAGCCTTGGTTCGCATTAGGCGGCACGATTACCGTAGTTGTAATGGGTGTGTCTACCGCTGTATGTGGTCCCGAAGTCAACACCTACAACCAGCCTGTCTTTGGGGGGAGTGGCGGGCGGTGGCAAGCTGCCAGCGTCCACGCTGCCATTGGAGCCCGGGTTGAAGGTAGTGGGTATGCTACTCCCTCTGCTGGGGAATGTGCTCTTCATTTTCAGCTCCCCGGTCTTCGTGCTGGCTGTGGCGGTGCTATGGGCGTCGAAGGACAGGCGTGGGCGTCGCGTGGGGTACTATGTCCGCGGGGCTGAATCCTGCCAGAGGAGAGCAGAAGCTCATTGAGGTGCAACGGCGCGTACAGGAGACGCCGCCGTTATCAAGCGGTTTTTCTTGAGATCATTGCACAATCTGGGTCCCGGGGTAGAGCGTGGTGGCAGGCTGAAGCCTAGGTAGGTCACGGTATGTACACGAAGATGTCGGATGCAGCAGCTGCAGGGGCAACCATGGTGGGCTGGCCCAAAGCTGCACGATTGGGTCTCGTCAGTTGGTCTCTTGACGGCAGTTCACCTCGACACCATCCCAAGTCTCAGCCTTGTACAGAACCTTGAATATCATGGTGATTCCGATGCAGTCCTGAACTCGCCATGTTTCGTCTCAATTATGACCGAACGAAAGAGCTCTGGTAGGCTGCAACCCCACCACCGCCAACCACAGTCGCAGTCGCAGTCACAGTCACAGTCCACGTTAAACAACACCACTACCCCGCCAAAAGCCTCACGAATTGCTTCCAATGTGCCCAAGGACCAAGCACGCCGACGCATATTTCCTTTGAATGATATGCACAAGCACCAGAGTGGACGCACACCGGGGCCTAGCCAGCCCACCACCAACGTCGATGATTCAACACCACCTAGCCAGGATGCCACTAATGAATCGGGCCAGCAGCATACCCAGTCGCCTTCAGCCACGGAAAAAGCGCGCAGAGACTCGAGCAACCTTTGGGAGAGCACAATGAATGACGCCGTACAGCGCGAAAGCGAAGAGCTCGTGCGCCAAAACCACGAACTACGTTGCCGGGTTGCCCAGTTGGAGGACCAGCTCATGTATCCGAACAGTGCTCGACAACACAGCGACCGGCCAAAATCACCAGACCAAGTAGGCGATCTGAAACTTCGTTTGCAGGCTGCGGGGAAAGAGTCACAGGAAAGACTCCAGCAAATCATTGCCCTCAAATCGAGCATATCATCTCTTACACGTGTGCAGTCTCAGATTACCGATAGCGACCTTGTGGTGTCCTTGTCCGAACTTGCAAACCGCGTCCGAGAATGGACGATCTCTAACCTCAGGCGGACCAAGCTGAACCTTGAAAATATACCTAAAGAAACCGAAGAAACAGTTTGCAAGCTGTATCCTCAATACAGGAGTGGTATCCAGGGTGCAGACAAGTTTGCCTTATATCAAGCTATTATCTCGACCTCGCTCATGCCCATTTTTGAAACACCTTTGGTCTTCGGGCTGCCAAAATCGCTCACGGCAATTCAGTCCTTTGCCGACGAGGTACAAGGCAGCGGTCCTGCCTATAGTGAATGGAAGCGCGCGACGATACAAGTGCTTGAGAATAGCAGAGTACAACCTGACCTTATAAGAGAACGGGAGGAATTGCTCCACCGTATCCTCGGGGATATTTGTCATCTGCTCTTTACCCTAACTTCCACTACCGTCACCTCGAGTGCGCAATCAGCACTAAGTGGGATTCTCAAGAATGCTGTAGACTTCCAACGAACACTGGCTCTTCAGAAAGCGCGTTACCAGCTCCTTTTCTTTCGCAGTGAAGGCAAGAAAATGTGCCTCGACGATCGTACAATGGAAGCTATCAATGATGTTGATTCCACCACGGACGACGATACTCCTATGGAGACGGACCGCACATTCCTCTTCTGCGTATTCCCTGGCCTCGTCAAGCATGGTGATGAGTGGGGTGAGCACGATGAGATGAGCAATGTTTTGCTCAAAGCAAGGGTTTGCTCTGGATTCGGGTAACCTTGATCTCAGCAGTGATGTAAAAGGTTACTGCTATCCAAGGACGGATTTTCGCACCCTTCGTTGAGCGTGTTGAGAGGAAGGAATGAGCATCATATCTCGCTAGTCCATGCAAATTCATCATAAAGCAGAAGACGATGACTCCGTGTTTGAATGGAAATTCTCTACTTCTCTTCCAAAATTGCCTCAACTCTTTCAGAGCGGCTTTTCGTATCTCGATGTCAACATCGTCTCCTTGCATATCAGTTCTGGGAAATGCGCTACCTCGATCAGATAGTTGGAGATACAAGTTCGACCATATCACCTATCCATGGGTGGCATTGAACCTGTCGTCTTTCATATTAAGACAAATTCTGATGCTGATTTTCTGGAGTAAAGCTCTAGTCATAAAGTGTTGAGTAGGGGGAGGATGCTGAACTGCAATGCAACAGGTGGATATCATTTCGCGATGCAACTACACCGTAAGTGAGTCGCTCAACTGTAATGCCACACAAAGGTCAGAAGAATGACGTTTTGTTTTGTAGATTCGATATTGCAAAATCCTGAGCTTCTGCAGCTCTAGGCGGTCAGAACGTGATACCGCGTGTGGATCGATCTGCCATGCCAGTGATTTCATCATGACCAATTCTTTGCATGCATCTCCCCTCACCTCACTGATAGTTGTTATTTGATTCGCTCACTCCAGTCACTTCACTCAGACACATCCGTTGTTTTTTGAATCTAGATTTTCTGCAATGTCGCTCCGAGTTCGTGACGTCATGGCAAACCGCCTTGCCCGCTACATTACAATTTCGGCCCCTCGACGTCTCACTCCCTCCCTCATTCCAAACCAGAGTTGCATGCGAGCATTCAATCGGACTAAGCAAATAACAAATCAACTTCAACCGCAACTTCAGCAACGCACATACTCCAACATGGCTCCCTCCAATAATCCCGAGCTCGAGATGGGCCAGGTCTTTGATGTCAAGGACAAGGTCGCCTTGGTCACCGGAGGAGGCTCTGGTATCGGACTCATGATCACCCAGACGTTGGCTGTTAATGGTGCCAAGGTATACATTGTCGGCAGGACGGAAGAGAAGCTTGAGAAGGTCGTTGAGGCACATGGACAAAACATTTCGGGACAAATCATTCCAATTGTCGGTGATGTCAGCACGAAAGAGGGTGTATCGTAAGTTTTCACATATATGTCGAGTATTGTAATGCTGACCTTGGATATAGTAAGATCAAGAAGGAGATTGAGTCAAAGGAAAAGTGTCTATGCATCCTAGGTAAGATTCCGTGGTTTGATTATTGGACCTGACTCTAACAAGAGCAGTAAACAATGCTGGAATTGCGCCGGAAAAGACTGAAGTTAAGGGAAGCTCAGAAGAGCTGGTCGAGAAGCTCTTCGATGGCACTACCGAAAAGGAGTGGCTCGACGTTTACCAAACCAATGTCGTTGGCCCATTCCTTATGAGCACAGCCTTCCTTCCTCTCCTGGAAAAGGCTACGGAGACACATAAGGGATACTCCGGAACCATCATCAACATCAGCTCCATCTCTGGTCACATCCGCATTTCACAGGGCCATTTTGCCTACAATAGCAGCAAGGGCGCCACCATCCATCTAAACAAGATGCTTGCCTCTGAGATTGCAAAGAACGGCAGTAAGTCTTACATATCACTGGATGCGTCTTGGTTCTCACTGACATCTTGTAGTCAAAGTTCGTGTCAACTCGATCGCCCCTGGTGTTTTCCCTTCGGAGATGACTACCCAGGAGAGCCGAGACGACAACCAGAAGAGCGAAATGCCCAAGGAGCACAAGCAGGGTCTTCCTGCCCAGCGTCCTGGAAAGGACCAGGACATGGCCGCTGCTATCCTATTCGCTGTTGGCTGTCAGTATCTCAACGGCCAGACCATCACTGTGGACGGCGGCTATGCCATTCAGGTCGGCAACTAAGTCGGTCGGTGTTATGATGACTCATGAGTTCTTCTAATCCGCTTCTTTACAAACTTTATGATGTATAATAGCATGATATATTCTAAGTCAGGATTGACCATAGTGTCACGAACTGTAATGTGTAGCGAATCGGCATGCATTGACTAAAGGTCGAAGGTTCTATCCACGTAATAGAAGAACTTCCTGTATGCATACCCGAACTTACTCATCCGATATGATTACAGTGTTCTCATGGCGACCTCAAAAAGAATGTGATTTTCCCATGTGGAACCATACGTGTCTTGCTCTTCAGTCACGCCTCGCACGTGCAGCAGCTCCCAACGCCTCTGCAGCGACGGCAGTACCTCCTGCGGCAGCTGCAACGGTGGCCGCACCATAGCCTCCCATCTGTTCTAATCAGCAACATGCCACACCAAAAATCAGATCCATACTTACCGCCGCAGACTGCAAGACCGCAAACGTACTTCCCGCAGATACCGCACCCATAGCCGACTGCACCCCGGCAGCAAGCGACCCTGCAATCATCTATAAGCTTTTGTTTGATACCGTTTGGCACATATGACAGCCTTACCAGCGATGACACCGCTACCCGAAAACCCGACAATAGCCAACAGTGGCGTTGTAATGACACCAGGAACGAGCAGCAGCGCAGCACTCCCGATATGACCGAGTGTACGCAGCGGGTGCTTGGCCACGTAGCGCACAATAGGTGGTGCGATGCGACGGAACATTTCTTCAACCGTGTTCTTGACTGCGTTGATGGCGTTTTGGACAAAGTTTGATACCGTGTTTCCCATTGTGTAAGGGGGGTTTGTGGTTGATACACTGCGAGGTAGGTGGACTATGGGGTATTTGTAGTTTGGAGAAAGATTTCGTAAGGCGGGGGGTGAAAAGCTGGGTCACGTTCACTCGTCACTGTTCACGGTTGGGGTGGTTGGCACACGTGTGGGGTTGTTGCGTGCTGTGCCGCATAGGATGAGTTGAACGGAGGGTGTTGCTCTTGTCCTTCTAGGAAGGTCTAGATTCTCGTTTGTTCACATGGAATTGAGGTCTTCTATTCGGCTCATTGAACGCATGAAGGTGTTTTGTGGTGTTCTCGCGCACATAGGGTTGCGATGGGCCTCATAGGATGGCATGAATATTGGGATTCTCCAACCGCGCGCTTGCGTGCTGCACCGCCACCACTATCACTATACGTGTTAATGCGTTCTTCCATATCAAGTATATAATCAGCTCATTCCCTTCTTATGAAACAATTTTCCTGCTTAAAAGAGACTTCACAGCGCCGGTTCGACGGCCTTTTCGGCAACCGCGCCTCTCAGCCTTGTGGTAAAGGATTGTTCTAACGAAGTGGACCCAGAAATATCGTTAACGCCTCCTTCATTAATTAAATAAGAGAAAAGTTAAGGAAGCTAGGCCATCGTGTCTCGTGCAACGGCTGGAAGACGTAGTGGCAGAAAGCCCCATGAGAACGTGCTTAGATTGAACATTAGCTCAACATTTATACCAGCTTGACAGTTGATGCAAAATTACACAGAGGGCTCTTTAGCCGCTCGTAAAATCACCTATGGACAATTGTATTCGCCGTCGTTAACCGTAGGCCTTGTCCAGCCCCCTTCTCCCACGTTTAACTACGTATGTCTCTTACTGAGAGATAAAGCATCAGTTCTCAATATTGTGAGCTAGGCTTTTAAAAGTTTTGACCGGTAAACTGAGACGCTACCACATAGTACATTGAGACGAGGGGAGATAGGTGCCTCTTTTACTGGCGGACATGACACCGTCATCATAATGCTGTTGGAAGGTTAGCAGTGAACACACAAACAGAAATACTCAAGACACCGCCTTCACAGACATGGCAATAAGACATTCAAATGGGACTGTTCGTAGCTTTGGGTTCATATCATGCAAGTCATAGTATCTATTTTCTCGCGTCGGCACGCTCTCGTCTATTCATCTAAGGCTTTGAAGAATTCCAACGTAGCAGCTTCTCGGATCCCTCTACTCAAACAACACACTTAGTTGCACTTTCCCCACTTGCTCTGGCACCAGTTGGCAGCACCGCAGAAGTCCTCGCCAGTACCGCAGAAGTTTGATCCAGAGCAGCAAAGACCAGATGCGCACTTCTTGTTAACAATAGGACCGCAAGTCTCTCCGGCTTGCGAGACGCCCTTCTCGCCAGCAGGCTCAGCAGGTGCCTTTTCGTTATCGCACTTTCCGAAGCCGGCCTGGCATCCGGTACCGCAGTAGAGGTTCTGGTCCTGAAGGTCGTTCTTGGGTCCGCAGTGGCCAGCCGAAGAGCAGCAGCGGTAGAAGTAACCGTTGGCTCCTGCACCAGGGCAGCTCACGCCACCTTGGGCGTGACCGCAAACGTCAATCTCAGGGACGCCGTCGGGGAAAGTCTGGGCGGGAGAGCTGCCGTTGCACTTGGAAGAGGCACCAGAGAAGTTCTTCAGGCAAGTCTTGGCGTCGCAGTGGTCGTTGGTAGTTCCGCACCAGCCGTATTGGGAGCCTGAGTAATGGGTCAGTAAATAATCTCATGGTTTCGAAGAATTATGCTAAAACTTACAACACTCGCCCGAAGCGCACTTTGCGTTTCCATTCTGAGGACCGCAGTTTCCGGCAAAGACACCGGAGGCCAGGGAGAGAAGAGCGAAAGTAGAGAAACGCATTATGATTAAGATTAAGGTTCTTCGATTTCAAACTTTGTTAAAAGAGTGGGTATTCGTTTGTATGACGAGAGTAAGCGAGTGCAAGGCGATGAGTTCGTACTGATGACCCGATGGAGAGAAAAGAAGAGCCATTTGGAAGCGGGAAACTGAGCTTTTAATGATAGACCCCTCTCGTATTTCCCGGTCCCCAAAGAGTAACGAACTGCATCCAATGACAGTGGTAGCCCTGCGGCGGCTCGTGTGTCTCCACAAAGGCTGCTATCGAGGGTGTGCATTGGCTCTGCGCTAGAATGGTCTGCTTGCTGCTAACTGGCTGTTGCGCACAAAGTCAATCCCACATACGATGCTCGTGCCTGAACGCACAGACATTAGGGCTGTGAGGACTGGGCTGTCTTTTTTTGTTCGGAAATTTCGCATAGGGCACCGGTGCAATCAGGCCAATTCGGAAGGCCGGCAAAGTGCGTGAAACGACCAAGCTTGCCACTTTGGGCTCACGCGCTATGCGGGATGACGAAGGGCATCGTACTACTTACATACTGCAGATAACGGGACAAAGGCTGCTTATAGTGCCCAATAGATTTTTGCGCAATCAAAGGGCATGTTGATCGCTTCTGCTCCCGTCGTATCAGAACTAGATTGAGTTTGTGCAAAAACAATTGGAGGCGAACGACGGAAGGTGATCCATTGGGGCCGCCCTACGTACCTACAAAATAAGCACTCGCTTAGCGCAGATTGGCTGGCTGGACCAAGACTCTACCCCTGATTCTCTTCTTATCGGCGAGCAAAGCTTTTGAGGCGGAAGCTTGACAGGCGGAGCTACTTATTAGACGAGACGGCGACGGACGGGACGGTACTGACAGAATGACACAAGGGAGGCGGCGGGCCATGTTGAGAAGGAGAGAGAGTGCTTACCTGCAAGTAGTACATTAGACCGGGGCTAGAGCTTCTAGATCATTATTCTGCTGACGCCCCCTGCTCGGCTGTACCTGAGGCGCCGTGAGTCCGGGGCAGACAAGAATAGACCTGTTACAACATCATGCGATGAATTTACATACAAAATGCAGGACCTAGTACACCGCCCTTGCTATACTGTTTAAAAAATTGAACTAAGCACGAAGTTGTGGCCGATAGTCAAACCAATCTTTCCCTCAGGTATTGGCTAGTATGTGTGCATGACTCGGTCTGAAAAAAGAACATCTTGGGGCTGGTTCAGGCCGCCGAGCTACTGCGTGATTGAACCGGAATACGAATTTCACAGTGCAAAAGGCAGCCGATCTGCTCTGCGCAAATAAGAAATAATGAACTCCTGATCTTGCTTCCCGGAGCGGTGTGCATCGTGTACATGCAGAGTGCTTTATCGGACCTATCCCGCCATCCGTACATGTATAGATGCGTTGTTCAATACACGCCCCTGGTGTATGTGAGTAAGCAACTATTTATCAAGAGTTGTTGCGGTGGTTACCCCCTATTTCATATCCTATGGCAGATACCTGTCAATCCTTGCACATCGACATTCTTCCTGAAAAGTTTGACAACTGAATTATATACGATTTTTCCTAGGAAGTCAAAGTGTTTTTGAGCAAACAATATTCGATATGCCTCCACAGACTACTATATCCAAGATAAGGAATTAGCTTACATACTGGCTTCACATAGCGTAATATGTATTCAAAATCTCATATCCAAAACACTAATATCTTAGTTGTTCGAAGATAGGTTATCGGCAAGGAGTTTGGTGCTCCACATGGCGTTAGCGTGGCCTGAGAAGCCCGAGTTTCTCTCTCGAAAATAGAGAAGAGAAGGAGAAGAAGAAACCAAGAAGAGGTTGGGAATTGAAAACAAAGGCAAAAACGTATATTTTCGACACCGAGACTCTATAGTCTTTGCCTACAGACAACACCTTCGGATGGCAACCACTCTTCACGTGAGCTCTTTGCCTCAGCACCTTCTCTTTGACAATACCGAAAAGTCAAAAAAAAAGATATTTTCCGACACCGGGAATCGAACCCGGGCCTTGCCGGCGCTGTGAAGCGAACTGACTCTGGATGAGAGCGGCAAATCCTAGCCACTAGACCATATCGGATTTTGATGGAAATTCGAGAATTTAGTCAAAATAACAATTGAGTGTTGGTACTTGAGGAATGTTGATCCAATAAACAATTGCAAAGCGGTGGAGCTTCAGGTCGAAAATAAGTAATGGGAAAATCTCTTCAACCCGGGCCCACTTGGATGAAGCGACTAACAGATGTTTGGTTTGATGGTATTTACGACAGACTCTCGTATGGCTACTAAAACCCAAGCGACAACTGTATGATCGATCTCAATAGGGCGAACATAGCAATGAGTGAATATGGTTGCCAAGCGACCAAAATCTATCTCTGACATCCCAATGTGTAAAGTAACCCACATTTACATGCGGTCTAGAAGAAAGTATACAAACTGCCGGCACCTGTCATTTTGTGTCATCGCGCGGATGATTTGATTCTACATCGCGCTTCTTGTACCACGCAAACCAAGCAATGACCAATGTAATGACTATGACCAGTGCCGTAGTCACTTCTTTCGAGCCGGATTTGTGGGCGAGTCAGGCGCTTGACTCTGAATTTTTGTCTAGCGGAGGTATTTGTTGGTTAAGGTATGACTCGAGGTGGTCAATCTCATCGGGATCGGCGCTGTGGACGAGGCCCCTGATTCTCGTTAGAAACAATCTTCTGCTGGCTGTAGAGGACATACTTGTAGGTCCTGAAGTCAACTTTGTATCCATGCTTCTCGAGCTCTTCAGCACTCTTCTTTCCCCATTTGTGTGCGACCACTTGGTCTGCATCGCCGTGGCCCATAAAGATGGGGGTGTTTTGGTTCGGGTTGCTGGTTGGAATCATGTCCTTGATCTTGTTCTGCAAGAGCAAGTAGCAGCTCAAGCCAAAAATGCCTCCCAGCTGCTCCTTGTATGTTACTCCTGAAAGTATGGACATTGCGCCACCCTGCGAGAAGCCTCCGATCACTATGCGGTTTGCAGCTATGCCTTTCGAAACCTCCTGGTCGATGAGCGAATGGAAGTACTTCTGAGATTGGATGATGCCTTCTTCATCCTCGCTGCGGCCATCCAGATTACCCAGCTCTTTGATATCGTACCATCCTGGCATACTCATGCCCATGTTCTAAGTTGTGTATTAGCATTCATGCTGTGTTTGCGCCGCAGCATCTGCGAAGGATCGATGGTTGGTCACGAACCAGGGAGATTGGGATATTTGGAGCATTCGGAAAGATGAAGGAGACCTCCTCAAACTTGCTTCGTCTGCGCCAGTTCTCTGCGAGAAATATCCTACTCTTGTCAGAGTCTACAGAATCATGTTACGTTACTGAGCGCTTCCTACCAGCCAGCCCCGCTGTCTCCGAGTCCATGAGCCACGATGACCGTAGCGGTGTGTCGCTTGAGCGCAGGGACGATTAGAGGTGCTTTGTGAGCCATGCTGAAGTCAACTATGTGGGGGTGTAGAGTAACGTCTCGACAGCAGACGGTACGTGGGGTAGCTGGAAGCAGTCAGACTCGGGACCATGTGGGCCTCGGCGTGTCTTCCTGCACGCTAAAGCAGGAACAAGGGTCCGAGCTCCAATCATCATCATCGACGTCATGACCTATCTAGTACTATCCAGTGGCGATTCACTCTATAATTCACTACCCTCTCTGATTTGGAGACGTATAAAAAGGTACCTTCTAATTGTTACTCTTCTGGCTCCTACCACGACGATTGTGTCCGCTAATGCGTTCAAAATACTAGTCAGGCTTCTTCTGGCATCGCGGCCAGGTACCTTCAGGGGCGCAATCCATTTCTCACAATCAACACGCTCATCCCATATGGTACGAGCTACAAGGAGCTCTGCCGCAAAAGGCAGAGCTGCACAAGTACTACCAGTCATTGGTAAAGATTCAGTACAACTTTCCAGTCCACCTACGACACCAGAAGCACCCAACTCCCGAAAGAGGAAAGCTATCAAGGCGGAAGGCTCACCAGAAACCAAGACCAAGGATACGCCTGTTGCACCCAAGAGCGCCAAACGAGCCAAGAAATCTGTAGTAAAGCAAGAGGACATCAACGACCTTCCGCACAACCTTGGTGTTATTCCAGATCTTCCAGTCAAGCGAGAAGACGATGATGACATCAAAAGAGACTCGGCAAAGAAGACAAAAAAAGCAACCAAGAAAGCGAGTGTGAAGAAAGAGGACGTTGGCGATGTTGTTGACAAAGCAACCACTACAACTCCAAACAAGAAGAGCAAGGGTAAGACTGGGAGTTATGGCCTTACACCCGGCCAAACGCCATATCCAAACTACCCACATCCAACTGCAGAAGAATGTGAAGAAGTCACTCGTCTCTTGTCGAAAGTACACGGCAAGGTAGAAGCTCCGAAGACCATTCCCACACCATCGCTCGATGTCTCAGGGTGCGGAGAAGTACCCTCAGTCCTTGACGCTCTTATACGAACACGTCTTTCTGCTGCAACGTCTGGAACAAACTCATCCCGCGCTTTTGCAGGCCTTGTTGCCAAATTTGGAATTTTGAAAGAAGGTATTGGCAAAGGCAGCGTAGACTGGAACAAAGTGCGCCAAGCAGACCAGAAAGAGATATTTGAAGCAATCAAGAGTGGTGGACTAGCCGATGTCAAAAGCAAGGATATCAAGAAGATTCTGGAAATGGTCTGGGAAGAAAATCAGGTGCGACGGAAAGAGCTTCAATCTCCGTGTGACAAAGCGCCAGGTTCCACCAATGAGGCGGAAGAGGAGAAGAGTGCAGAGATCGAAAAGGCAAGCCAGGATGTCATCTCTCTGGACCATCTGCATCTACTCTCAAATGACGATGCCTTCAACGCCCTCACCAAGTACCCTGGTATTGGACCCAAGACAGCATCGTGTGTACTTCTCTTTTGCCTTCAACGACCTTCATTCGCTGTTGATACGCACGTCTTCCGACTCTGCAAATGGCTAGGTTGGGTACCCCCGTCAGGCGATTCCAGGGGTCTTGCTCCAGGTGCGAAAGGCACTTTCGCTGGTCCAACACGCAATTCAACGTACGCTCACTGCGAAGTTAGAGTACCAGACCATCTGAAGTACCCACTACACCAGTTACTTATAAAGCATGGGAAAACGTGCCCAAGATGTCGAGCAATCACGGGTGAGAGCAGCGAAGGGTGGGAAAAGGGCTGTCCAATCGAACATCTAGTCCAGAGGACAGGCGGCCGCAAAGATTTCGGCACAAGCCCAAAGGGAGGAAGCGCAAAAACTTCAAGGAAAAAGAAGAGAGTGACTGAGGAATACGAGAGTGATGCTCAGAGCAGTGGTGTGAGTGACGCTGAGAGTGCTGAACTAAGCGACGTGGTGAGCGATGCAGAAATAGAACAATCGGAAGAAGAGCAGTCAGAAGGTGAATATTGATGTTCATATGTACATTGAATTTTGAAAGCGAGCATCTACTTTGTATATACAGATTTTCTATGTAGTGTCTTCCCTCGCGTATGTCGATTTAGTCCAAAATCGACAAGTCATGTTGTGCAACAGCTGAGTATGTCTTGTTGCCCCTGTTCAACCGAAGCATTGTTGCCTTAGGTGAACTGGCTGAAGAAGGCCCAGACCTCCTTGGGTGTGAAGCTCTGAGCGCCAACATCGTTTCCTGCATCTCCGGGAAGCGCGACGTGGTCTCCATCGAAGGAAGTCCATTGAGTTGGGTACTTGCATCCATCGTATACGGTCTTGACGCGCTGGCGGCTGTTGGGCGATGGGTCGGGTGCGTTCTTAGACTGGCATCCATTAAGCTGGACAAAGCGGTCACGGATCTGCTTTCCGGAAGAGATGGGCAGAACGCTGTCCTTGACACCGTGTTGACCGTAGAACGCAATGGGGGTGTTGCCGCCAGCACATCCAGAGAGGGTGGCACCAGACAAGACAGCAATACCTCGGAAGTCAGCCGCCTTGCTGCAAGCCAGGCTGAAGGACATGGCACCACCGTAGGAGAAACCTAGGGAGAAGCGGAGCTTCTCGTTGACACAGAACTCGTCGTCAATCTGCTTCCTGACTGCGTCAAGGAAGGCAATGTCCTCTCCATTCTGGTTTCCCCATCCCCTGTTGAGACCGTCTGGGGCTACAAAGATGGTGCTCTCACCGGCAAGAGCAGCGAGGCCGTAGTAGGGAGCAGCTCCACTAGCGACCGCGTTCATGTCACCGTTGAGCCAGTGCAGGCCAAAGATGAAGCGGTATTGACGCTTGTTATCATAGTTTTGAGGCACGCGAAGAGTGTAGCGGCGCTGCTTGTTGTTGACTGTGATGGTGTGAACACCACTGTTCAGTCTTGGGGTTTTTCCACAGCCAGCTGTCGCAGCGGACACAGAATCGAGAAGTGAAAGGAAGAGAAGGGCACCAAGTGCGAAGATAGAAGCTGGGCGAAGCATCGTGAAGTGCTTGTTGTTTGTTTCTGAGTTTCGTGCTGGTGTTTCTACAACTGTTGAACCTCAACGGCCTTTAAGTATATTTTGAAATCCCCACATTTTCTCCAGACTGAAACATTCACGCCACTGTTTCTAGAGAGTAGATCACTATGGAACAGGAGGGTTGCTACTATCGGGATTTATGCTCAGTCCCCATACCAAGACTTTTTGACACTGAAATAAAGACAGAGGTTAGTCAAGATACGAGCTCCGAAACCAATTGGAAAGCTCAGAGGATAGAGAATTCCGAGTCAGAGGGTCCCATAGCACTTCGAGTAAATGATGCCAAGAGCCTTGGACAGCCGGCAGTTCCTCGGAGTGCCTCCAGAAGTCTTGTTTTTGTGTTAGTCTCCACGTTTATGCAGACAATGTGCTTCTCACGGAAGAATAGAGTGGAGAAATCCTGCAAGCCATTTACGCACCCCCCGCATTCCTGCTCAACTGCCGCTTCCGGGTTGGACTTCCAAGTTTTTGACATGAACACGGGCGGTGTCGATCACCTTATGTGGCTGAAACAAGGCCCATAGCCACATACTAGCCACAGAAAGTCACGTGACTTCGTACCATCAAGTGCTTCCCCGCTTCCAAACGGAAAGATTGCCCGAGTTGTCGGGCCATTTTCGTCGCACCTCTGCACCATTTGGCAGCTGTTTCCGTATTTCGAGCACGCGCAAAACGGCGAAAACAGAAACAGAAAGGCCGGTGGCTGATTACCAAACAAAACAACAGGCATCACACTTTGCCAGCTGTCCCCCTTAAATTTCCCCGCCAATGCCAGCGACCCAATACAGAAAAAGTGTTCCATACCGGCAAATTCGAGTCTTGGGGTTTCGTCATGCTCATGGTCAACGTCCAAGGTGTAAGCGATGGTCAGAAATCCGCTGAGCCATCGGCAAAATCTGCTAGGATTACGAAGATAACATCCAAAACTCGAATACTACAAGACACGACTCTAAATTTATTCGACTTATTCACGTCTGTTCCACAGCCAATCTGGTTGTGCTTTCCTCGGTTCTTAGTACGGGGGCTCCGGGTGTGCCGAACGAGCCGGTTAAAAGCTGCCTGTATGACATCAACCAGAACCATAGCAAAAGAATAGCTACAATCACTGTAAAAGCCAGTGAGTATTACATAGAAGACTGAGAATTCTCACTCTTTACAGTGGAGTACATTTGGTACCTCTTGAGGCTAAGCAGTACGCGATGTAGGATGCGGGTGAGCAGCCGCACTCTTACACAGTACTGTGTAGTGTATGTATGAGGTGATTAGGGGCAGTCTAATCCAATTCTATCGGCGCACTGGCATTTGAGCGAACCCTATCGGTGGTATTTACCGATCCTCCCGTGATGAGATGCGTGACAGGAACATTCTGAAGCCTGACAAGTCCAGGCAAGAGGACGATTTCCCCCTTCAACAGCATAAGCATGCAACTCGCGTTTACTCCATACTTTTTAAAGTATGATGGCTGTATGCAGATGGTAGAGACTGCAAGTTTCATCCGCCGGTTAATAGGTCTAATGCGTAGTCAAGCTGCATGTGTGATATTATCTGTTGCTCCCCTGGGACCAACTGCCGGGTATATCACCAACTCACTCACACTTACTTATGTTGCATAGAAGTAAGCATTTGAAGGATCCATTGTGGATACATGCCAACTGGCCAAGGGTGTGCTAAGAGTCAACAGAGGCTAACCATGTTCGTGCGAAACGTTTACAGGTAGGTACAAGAATGACAACAAGACTTGAAGCCATACATATTCTCAAGGTGACACCGATACTTCAGACAGAAAGATGCAGAATACCCAGGCAAGTCACTGTGATGGACTCGGGCCGATGGGACATTGCGGAAGTCCCGTTGTGTCAGCCCTAGACTATCACAACACTATGCGAACGTTATCCCCCAGCAGCTAGGTAATTAGACCATTCTGTCTGACCAAAATCCCAGTAAGACCTCAGTGAGATCCCATTGAGTATACGTATTGCGGAATTATATATTCCTTGTGTGGCAAAAATGGTGCAAGAACATAGAAAGTATAAAAACTGGTCGTGGCCTGCGAAACATATCTTGACTCCTTTCTATCAGCAATTACCTGAACTTCCAAAGCAAAATATAATACCACAAATATGAAGCTCTATCCGGATATTCTGGCCATGGCCGCTATTTTCGCTAGCAATGTCGTTGCTTTCGATCCTTCGATTTTCAATACCAGCGACCCTAAACCATGGGGCTTCTTCGTGGACAACATCATCTACAAGCCCACTGGCAATGAGTCCATGACGTACCCTCGCTATACTGAATTGGATGATGGGACTATCATTGCAACTACATGGCTTCTAGGTCACACACCTGGTTACCAGCCCATCTTCGAGTCGAAGGATGGCGGCGCTACATGGAAGCACATTTCCAATTTGAACAGCATCGATGGTTTGGGCATAAATAATCAGCCTGCCCTAACGGTATTGACGGAGGCCATGGGGGGTTACGCGGCTGGCACTATCTTGGCCAGCGGTAACGTTTGGGGTAAAAACTTCAGCAGAATTGACCTATACGCTAGCAGAGACACGGCAAGGACTTGGGAGTTTGTGAGTCACATTGCCCAGGGTCAAGAGCCCGGCTCACAAAAGGCAATCTGGGAGCCATATCTTCTGTGAGTCTTGGTCATCTTGCGTCTTAGCAACTTGGAGGCTGACAATGACTCGAGGCAATACAAAGGCGAATTGATAGCCTACTACTCGGATGAACGTGACCCCAATCACAGCCAAAAGCTTTCTCATCAAGTGTCTTCCGATCTGAAGACGTGGGGCCCTGTTGTTGACGACGTAGCTTACGATGAGGTCGCTGATCGTAGTGGTATGACGGTCGTGACATATATTCCACCCATCAAAAAGTGGATTCTTGTACACGAACAGGGCTTTGGAAAGACGGTCTTTGGTGTCAATTACCCCGTCTACTACGTTCTGGCCGACTCTCCTGTAGAATTTGGCGACAACGTTGGCCAGCCTATCGTCATTGATGATCGTGCGCCCGGGTCCAGTCCGTATGTGGTCTGGAGCTCTCATGGAGGCCCCAATGGCACCATCGTGGTCTCTGATGCGTCAGACAGCCAGGTGTTCACCAATACGCACGGCGGCGCTGTAGACAAATGGGAGAAGCATGCTACGCCTGCTGCAGTGGTATATTCGCGTGCCATCCAGATCTTGAAGAACAGGCCGGAGCACCTGTTGATTTATGGTGGAGAAAGGTATAGTACTTTCACCCAGGGAAGTGGCCTTCCGTTTTCGGCGACTGTAGTCAATCTGACAGAGGTGTTGAGCGCACCTGCGTCGTAGTTATTGGAAAGGTGATGAGGGTGGATGACAAGAGCAACAAACCTGGCCTATCCATGTAGACAAGGTGGTTGGAATATACAGAATGTTTTTCAGTATTTGCTTTGTGACACTGTTATTGCATATTGCATGTGATTATGATGATATGAGGGGAGGGAAGGTGACTTGGACGCACGTGAAGAGGCGCCCACGCTACTCGGCCTCTTCCCCACCAAACGCGCTTGTCAACACTACGTCGACGCGTCTCTATTCCCACACAACGTCATCATGGTAAAGCGCGGACAAGTCCTCTGACGTGTTTACATGCTGACCCAGCATAGGCGCCTACGCGCTCTAGAAATAAGGAAGTCAAAAAGAAACGGAGGGGCAGACCACCAGGAAGTCGCAATTCCGCTGTCGGCTCGAAGCCAACGCCAAAGCCCGGTACAGCAAAGAAGAGGAAACCTTCAGCCAAACAGCAGCCACAAGAAGCCGAAGATGAGCTATCCCTAATCGAACCAGCTCCATCAAACCAACCAAAACCTCGCAAGCGCAAAGCTGACGACACTGCCGCTGCCGCCGCTGAGCCAGAAGCCCAGTCACGCAAGGAATATCTACGGCTCGAGGCAAAATCAAGGAGAATCACACGCGACCAAGTCGACAAATGGCCAGAAATATCACCTCAGGTCTTGGAGCAGATCCTTGCCGTGGTGCGCAATGCGAAGAAGGACACAGCTGAGACACAGCGGGACGAGCGGAAGGTCATGGCTGCATACAACACGCTCAACCCACTTGTACGAAGACTATCACGCCAACTCGCCGAGTCGCGGATCCCTCCTCAAGCCAAAGACATACACTTCAACATCGATAAGCTGACGGAGCGCAATGCCCAAGTATCGCGAGAGGTCACTACTGCGCGACACTCGAAGCAACTGCTCAGTGAGCAGATCAAGATCGCCGAGCACTTGCTTAGCAAGGACGAAGAATACCTGGAGTTGATGAAGAAGAACGCAAAGACGTGGAGGACTGAGTGGAAACACCAGCGGAAGCATGGACGCGTACGTGGCAATCTCCTGCTGTTTGGACGAAAAGATCGCTGACTTGCAGTAGCTCCACCCCTTGCTCCAACCCGGTGACGAGGTCACTACTGATGGCGACGGCCCTGAGGATATTGGTTTGAAACCACAAAGCACAGTAGATCTTTCGTCCCTCGACTCGCCCGACTCCGACCTCGGTCCGGTGCTTGAACAATTGAAGCGCAGCCTAAAGAACATGCAGAGCAATCATACCCAAGTAGAGGGCCTCGATACGGCAATAGGCAATGCACAAGCTGCGCTAGATGATGTCCTGTTTCGGCATGCCAATGCTGCACAGTATGCCAACTTGTGAAATATTGAGATGCGGATCCGGACAAGGGGTTTCTTTCCTTATCAAGGTAATGCAAACATACTAGGCGCATAAGACAGCCTTGGGGAAACAAGTGGCGTTTGTGGGGGTCGGCGTTTATCCAATACTTCAGGGCGGGTTTTACGATTGCTACCACTACTATATTTCGAGCACATGTAGTATACAAAGACGGCCCGTAAGAGGCCGTGGCAGGTTGGGCGTGGGGCTTAACGAAACTGCAAGACTTTCGGCATCCACCCCCATGTCCCCCAGTTTTGGAGCTGAGGGGGATCCGACAGAATGGTCATCGGAAAACGTGCATGGGGGGACTCTGGTAGCTTCAATACTTTCATGTAGTGTAGCAACAAAGTGCCAAAGGTGATTGGCTCCAGCTGGCTCTCATATCGCCGCAGAACCACACCTGCAGCTACCGTGCCTCGTGCCAAACTCGTGCAAAACCCAACAGATGAAGCGCTGTAGCGAGCAACGCGTGAACTGGATATTCTTCCTCTTGAGAAAAACAAGCCATGGGCGGGCCAAGTAGCTGCCAAACGGTCGGCTAACAGGGTGGGCGGCGCAGCTCCCCCGCCGGTTGCGTAGCAGTGGTGTTATTCCGGAATATTCCTTCGCTTCGGCAAAGCACGCGACCAGACATTCACTTGGCCCTCGTGTCTTTAAAACAATACACCTCCGCCACGCGTTTTCCGCCACGACAAACTCGTCCCTGCAACAAAGGTCGCGGCTTCTGGCGCTTGTCGACCTTCGCTGCTTCATGCGATGCTGCAGTGCGTGACGAGATCCCTGTAGTGACACCAATCAAGCCCGCGCATCTCCAAGAAAAGCATCCGGCTTCGACCCACCCACTTACCGCACTGGATGACGGAAGCTGCACGACGATCCAATGGATCTTCTCCAGTCGCCATGACGGAACACGGTGAGGCTGACAAGGCCAATGTTGCTTCCGAACAAAATGCGCCAAAGAGCGCCTCTCCTTCAAAGACCAAGGCCAATGCGACCGGCCCCGAGGCGCCTGCAAAGACCTCGAAAAAGCGAAGAAAGGTCAATCATGGTAGGCCTTGAATGCAGTGCATCTCCACCCGTCTCCACAGCCCTGCTGACTTTTGACGCTCCAATGTAGCATGCATCTACTGCAGACGTTCGGTAAGCCATAGCCAGTACACCAGCATTTGACACATGGCACTTTGATGCGTGTACGACAATTATTACTGCTTGCTGACCACATGCCAACCAGCACATGACCTGTGATCTCGTGAGTATACTCATCACCATCTTCTTCATGTTTTGTAGGCACGGTTGGACTTATGCGAGCATAGGAACGACCATGCACACGCTGTGTCAAGCGAAACATTGGCCATCTGTGTCGTGATGAGCCTCGAGAAGGTGTCAAGAAGGCCAAGTCCGAGCCAGACAATGGCGAAGGACAGAGCCAGCCTCCTCAGATCGAACCCGCCACGTCCGAAGCAGCACCAGCCGCCACTCTCCAGCAGCCCACTGCTCCAGATGCCGGACTCAACCTGGCACCGCATCAACTGCCCCCCAATGGAGATGCAAGCACGGCATCAGGTACTCAATCCGACCCCGTATCCGCGCCACAGCCGCCTGCTTTGACGGCTAGTAATCAGCCCTGTAAGTCACACTTCTTTCAGCCCCAAGCTCTCATCGTCACTGACAGCCTTAAAGTTGGGAACTATGATGGCTTGCTTTCATCGTCACAGAACAACTTTCAGGACATGCACTTTCATCCTTCATATATGTTCAATACCTCAGAAGTGAGCAATGAGTATAACCTGCTCAACGACTTTCTCAACAACAGCCTCATGGACGACGGTGCTTTCTACGGAGGCAATGACTTTCATTCTCTTTTTTCTGACGCTTCTCTTATGAATCCAATGGGCTCTCTAAACAGCAACTCTACCTTCAATCCCAATGGATCAAGGCAACAACAGCTGCTTCCACCACCTGCGCAGAATGCTGCTGCTAATACAGCACAACGGTCCGCAGGCGGGGTGCCTATTGACAAAGCAAGAGAGAGATACCTCATAACAGCCGCTGACCCGGCCGGATCGGATAGCCCGGAAGAGCGTATGAACAAACTACTCAAGGCAAAAGTAGATGCAGGACTATTGAAGCCCTTCAACTATGTTAAGGGTTACGCAAGACTCAACCAGTACATGGAGCAGAATCTGCAGCAAATATCCCGCGTCAGAGTATTACGCCAACTCGATCGCTTCCGTCCAAAGTTTCGAGAACGAATGCAGAGTCTGACCGATGTAGACCTGGTGCGTATCGAGATGTGGTTCGATAAGAGCTTGATGGAGTACGATCGTGTGTTTGCGAGCATGGCTATTCCAGCTTGTTGTTGGCGAAGAACAGGCGAGATTTACAGAGGCAACAAGGAAATGGCACGGCTCATTCACGTACCAATGTCAAAGCTACGAGACGTAGGTTTCTTATTTATCCCCACTGAGTCGATAGGTACTGACACATCAAGGGTAACATTGCTTTACATGAGATCATTGCTGAGCCATCCTTGGTATCATACTGGGAAAAGTTTGGTGCAATCGCATTCGATCACACTCAGAAAGCTATTCTGACGAGCTGCTCGCTGAAAAATCCTGATCCGAACTCCAAGGATCCCGAAATACGTTGCTGTTTCTCATTCACTGTCAAACGAGATGCGTGGAACATGTGAGTGTATGTACCCTTTCTACAATATTCTATACTGACAATCATTAGACCCGCGCTGATTGTCGGCAACTTTCTTCCTATAACCGAGGCTACCTCTGGCCCGTTACCTGCGTCATAGTACTTTGGTATGATTTCTGTATTCAAAACTGTACGATGGAGCTGCTGAGTTGTGGAGATTGCGCGCATATGATGTGACACATAACATACGTTTCATGGATTAATTGACTGGAGGGTTGCATGCATATGTGGTGGTGTGATTGCAGGTGCGAAAGATATCCATATCTGACTTTAGTGATGCGTTTGGGCTCCTTGTATTCTAGTTCTTTCTGTTTTTCAAAACAAAGCTTGTGCTGTGGACGTGAACCGTACCTTCCTCGTGATCGCACAGCTAGCTTCCAAGTGAGAGTCACATCCTGCCAACCTTACTACCTTACTACCTTCCCCATCATCCTCTTTCATCACACCGCATGTGCTATTGACCATGTGCAGTCATGCCGTCGTTCCAGTCTATAGCAAAAGCAGAGCGCGAAAATAAGCTCAAAGCAGTACTCGGTGAGTATAATGATCAGAGCTGATTGAATAGAGCACTCACCAGTGCATAGCTTTCGCCACAGCACTCATCCAGAGGGTCGAAGGCGGTGACGATACTACAATTGCAGATGATCTACAGTCTCATATTCGCACCCTGCCCCTCCAAGCCTCCTCTACAGTCCTCGCGAAGCAAGAGGAGCTTGACCGGCTTGGCACCGAGCTATGGAACCTGACAATAAGACTGCGACGCGACGAAACAGATGTGACTATTCGATCCAGTGATATTACTGCTAACCGAAAGCGTACTCTGTCTCTCCTGCGCGCCTTCTCGTTCTTGCTTCTCGACTCCGCCGGTGGTCACGATACAAAACACCGCCAGCGCAAGAACTGCATCCGTCTTATGAAGGTCGCGCTGAAAGCAGCTAGGGTGTGTATCCAAGGTGATGAGTTGACCACAGCGACTAAAGTGCTTGAACGTGCTGCGGACTATCAAGATGTCCTGAGTCAAGAAGGCGAAGATAAGCGTAGAGAGGAGAAGGAGCTTGCAGATGACTTAAGAGCTCAGTACTTTGCAGTTCGAACGACCTTGGTGAGTAATCTCAGCTGTGTTCAAAGTGAACTCCTTTGCAGTTGCTAGGTATAGCTCACTATGTTACAGGCATGGCGTCAAGATCGCATGGATACCGCAGAGCACTTGTTCATCAAATGCAAGCAGCTCATAACAACACTCGCACCCACAACAGCCGAAATCCTCGCAGACCTACTTTATGAAATCGGAAAAGGTGCTTTAACGAAGCGCGATTACAATTTGGCGTCTCGGTGGCTGGAACGAGCACACGACATCTTTGACGGACAAGACCTGGAGATGCTCAGTCCGGAAGTAGGAGAGCTGAGACTTAGCATCATGCAAGCCACTGGTACAATCTAGAACAGCTCTTGTGAAACTCCAGCTGATATATGCGCTAGTCCAGGCATACATGAAAATAGAGACACCCGAGAAGCAAGACAAGGCATGGCAGATGGTGAAGCTAATGGAGACTGTAAGATCTATCTATCGCCTGTTCTGATATGGCCCTAAGAAGGTTCTAGGACTTCGGAGATAAGATGGGAGTCTTGCTGCTAAAACTTGAGTTACTTTCCGAAACTGAAAAGATTGATACTACCGAGTTCTACAATGGTAAGGCCCCGGAATTTTCCAAAATCGAATTGCTAAAAATGACAGTTCTTCTACGTATGATTCGTACCATCGTTCTTAGTGAAACAAATTTCAAGGCGTATGTGACCCGAACGATGCCTAGTTAATTTGCATACCCATGGATCTAGCTAATTCCTAGTAGACTCATGCATCACATACAAAAACTAAATGAACACGAGTGCGCACTCGATCTGACATGTGTATTCAATCACTGACTTCATGAAGCAATGCTACAGCCATCAAGGCACTCGATGACTTGATAGATATACGCCTCTTCCGAGAAGAAAATCAACAATGGATTGAGAAAGCTATCATCACACGGATCTGGATTGGTACCACTAGAAACTTCTCTGAGAACGTACTTGAGAAACTGCAGGATCGCTTCGACGTCGTCTCACAAAATTTGCCAACTCCAATCTCTGCGCCTGCTACACATGCCGCGCAAACGGTAGGCTCTACATGTCTCCACTACTGAACCTATCATTGATCTGAACATGCAGTTACTATGGAAGTGTGTGGAATTAGCAGCAGGTCAAGAGAAACACAAAATGGCCGAAGCATGGTGCCACGTGTGCCTTCATCCTATATTCGAGAAGGCCGGGGTACAGAATCAAGCCAAAGTGTCAAGGTACTACAGATCGTTTTTGTTACTTATTAAGATATTCACAAAGTGTAGGAAGATCATCCAGTGCGCTCTCACTCGCCGAGACTACGAGGCGGCTAGGAGTGCATACGCTCGGATGACTGAAACTGGTAGAGATGAACCAGTGACACGGTATCTGATGTACAAGGTAGCATTACAAAGCGGAGATGCAGATTTTGGTAAGTGATTTATTAGCGGTGATTACTTCCTTTACTGATTATGCAGCTGCTGAATGCTTGAATAATATCTGTCGAAGTTCTGCTAAGGACGCGACACTTCTTTATGCTTGTGTGATGGAAGCCCAGAGAGCAGGAAATAAGAGACAAGCGATCAATGCCCTACGAAACGTTCTCGACAAATACCAGAATGGTGCTACAACAGGTATACATTTACCTGCACTTCTGCGGTCAGTCTTCTACTCCGAAAAGGCTTGCAGCTTCTTACATTAGCAGATCAACTACGCGTATGCTGCAATCTGAACTCATCAACGATGGTAAAATCGATACGGCAATTCTGGACCAGCTTTGTGAGTCATTCGAAGCAGGTATGTGAGAACAATTGATGTAAAGACTCTCATTTAACACTAGCAAGCCTGTGATCAAGCCAAGGCATCTCGAACTAGGCCAAGCACTCCTGCCAAAGAGCTGTTCACGGATGTAGAGTTCCAATGGTTCTCTAAGAACTCTTATAATCTATCACTAAAATATTGTGCTGAAATGCCCCCAGCACACCTCATCAGGCTCCTTGATTGCTGTGTAGAGGTCAGTACAGTCCGTCATCATGTGAAAAGAAGATATTGACGACCCTTAGTTCATCAAACTACTCAAAGAAAAAGGCAGCTCAAACACGAGTAGCGATCTAAGTCTTCGGTTGCTCTTCTGTGAGTTTCTCGCTGCTTGTACTTGGATTACTTTGGCGCGTGCGGAGGATAATGTTGAGCAAAATGTAAGTTTTACTCAGTGTACGTCTGAAGATTAGATCGACAATGACGACGTGCATAGGCCCAACAGTACTTGGAGGTTCGCAAACATAGTCAGAACTTCCGACGCGCCGTATCAGAAACCATGAATGGGCTCGGTCAGTCTGCTAAAGCCGACATAATCTCGAAACACTTCCAGGTTGTCAAGTTGGAACTTGAAGCTGCACTAAAACTTCGGAAATGGGATGAGCTTGACGAGCTCTTTGATCAATGCTGGGTATATAAGAACCCAGATCATTACGAAACATTGGCCGACCTTACTTTGGTCATCCATCAGTGCATTGTACAGGCAGAACTAGACGTCAAGTACCAGAAAAGTGAGCCGACTATAAAGAAACATTGTCAGAGCTAGGCTAATGAACCCTACAGAAGTACTATCTGTTCTCCAGAAGATCGTCAATCTGGTTAGCCGACAACCAGGTAGCGATATGCCAAGATTATCTCGATGGCTCCGATGCCTTTTCAGCCTCTCACTTCCGTTTGATGATGAATCTAGTCTCAGATGCATTGACCAAGTTACACATATCGCGGCGACAAAGCAGAGCGTGAGTCTCCAGTTTCCTAGTACTGTCACTATACTCTTCTGCACCCGTTGCGATAATAGCCTATCACTACCACCCTAATGTTAGGCATGCCACCAGTACTTTGAGATCATGCAGAGATGAAGATACTGCAGACTTGGCTAACAAGATGACCAAGGAAACCGAGCGCTATCCCAAGACGGAGTTGGAGTGGCTAGCGACCACCGCATTCAATCGCGCAATCGACTACTATGTGCAGGAGGACGATGAAAAGGCCAAGAGGTGGGCGGAAAAGGCATTTGTGGTTGCACAATGGATTGGTGATGCGGGAGCAACGCGAGATTTCCTTATGAAAAGGTTTTCGATTCTGAAGTTCAGTGAAGAGCGAACGGTACAAGCGGGGTGATGGCTGGCGTTATGGCTAACCGGGTCTTGCACAGCAGACAGGATGGCGCATTGAGTTTTAGCAGCGTAGCGTGCCTGGCATAAGTGGCTTCGCATGGTGTTTCCTCCACTCATCTCTGCCCGTTATGGATATATACGTAAGGATTCAAGGCGTACGCCCCACAGATTACGCCACAAAGTGGGCCTTGATGCCGAGTAACCCGCACCAACCACGCGTGCAAGCTACCGATGTCCTATTGATTGTGGCCTGAAGCGCACAACGTCTATACATGGTATTGGAGCATTAGCAATGGCTCAGGAGTCTGATCTGAGAACAGGGGTGGGTGGCGAATCGCCCAGGCTGTGAGCATGTTCATTGACTGACAGCAAGCATGCCTTGGTAGCGCTGAGACTGTTGCTACACACGCGACACATGCCCACTTTTGGTTGTAGGATCGTGCTTGTGACCCCTGTTCGTCCGGGGTCGATATCCACAGCAAGACTCGTTCTGCACCGACGCGTCATGCTGCTTGCTCGCTGGCTGCAATGGCGTTGCTTATTGCCGCGTACAGCAGCCTATCTCTCGACAAAACATTGTCTTCGACCTGGATCTCCTTAGACACCTCGCATCGTCAATACCCTACTGCCTCGGTCTCTCATCTACTTCCAGGGGTTGATCGGCGACACAATGCGGTTCGTGTCAAGGCTGCACGTATGTGCTGCCCTTGTTATTTTCACGATTTTGTACATCACTTGGATGAACTCAGCCGGCTTTGAGGAAACTGTACATACCGTATGGCGTGGAAGTGCGCATCGCATCGTGGTGTTTGGCAATGATTGGTCCGACACTGGCAGTTACCGTGTCTCGTCGCCAGCGTTATCTGCTATCGTTGCTCGCGACGCGGATCGAGGCGATTTGTGGGTAGAGACATTATGCAAAGAGGTAAGTGCCACATGTTCTGAAGAAGTCGTGGCCTGACACAAACTATAGCTCGAATGTGACACTGTTGACAACTTCGCACATTCAGTGCCAACGGCGGCTGATGGGGCACAGACTGGTGCTTTGGTTGACGCTGCAGTCTATGTGGAAGCCATGGGCTCAGAAAGCAACAGTAGCGCTGTCATGTCGTTTGACTTCAAGGCACAAGTGGAGCAGTTTGTCGCATATAACAAAGGAAGACAGCTCATCCCGCAACGCCTACGTAAAGAGGATGAGTGGACATTCTTCGCAGTCTACTTTGGCCTCTGGGACCTTCTGGAGTACTCGACACTGGAGAAGAGTATTGCAATGTACGCAATTGATAAGAGCATCACATCATTATTTCACCAACTTGATGTGTTGGCTGCAGACGCCCCTTTCCCACCCAAGGTCGTCATCCCGAAGATGATTGACGTTAGTTTCCTACCTCGGTTCCAGATGAAGAAGAAAGCTATGCGCGAGGCCCAATTCGCGGAGAATCAGCACCGACTCATCTTCTTGTGGTCTTATTGGAATCTGGTTTTGCATCGGACTGCGAAGAATTGGAAGAACGGTATAGTGTACATGCCAGAGGCGAACGAGGCGATCATGCAAGAGGTCCGGGCCAAGCAACTTCACTCGAAACAACTCTCGGATGCGTTTGGTGTTGGCAAACAAACGCCTCTTTTTGAACACATTGAGCAACCATGTCTAGCTTCGCAGCGGGGAAGTGCGGGCAGTCTGCAAGCATCCGACGTTCAAAAATGCTCCACGCCAGCTGAGCACCTATTTTGGTGGGTCACTCACAACACAAACGCACTGTCTCAAGCTGACCAAATAAAAGGGATGACGTTCAACTCAGCGGTCCGGCCCACGCACTAATAGGGAATCAAGCCGTCAGCCTCATCCGCGGAAACCAATCTGTGGACCGGGAGCAACAGACGCAGGGCTCCGACGACAAGGAGAAACCTGAGAAACAAGAGGCTGAACACTTCACACTCAAATTTCCTCCCGGATACTAGCAAGCTGTATCAACGTTCATTCCTAAGACACAAGATGCACCCCGTTTCGAGACAGACGGGAGATACTTTGAGATCAAGCGATCGTAGTCTTCCGAGCGCAACGCGACCTTGGCTGCCAGCGCTGTTTGCGCTACATGAAGACGCCGATGCCGTCGCTATACTAAGAAATAATACAGCGGCATTGTACCTGTATCGGCCCTCCCCTGGTCTACAATTAATTAGAGTTTTCTTTCTAGTCAGTGTTACACCGCCGTTGATGTTTACCTCTCTGTAACGGGTATTAGATGAGTCAACTTTGAACATAACTGGACATTTTTCTCGTATTTAGAACCTTGAAGAAAATGAATAACCTTTGATTACCCGATTATAGACCATAGCGTATATGTAGTATGTTCCAGTTAATAGGGGCTTCGAAAAAAAGACAGATATAAAGTGTCCCCAAGACTTATATCTACAAAGTCATTTAGTAATCCAAGTTTGTATCTCTAACGACCTTATTAAATATTGTTGACCTAAAATCTCTTTAACTATGATTGAAGATACATTATAAGATCAGAATATTGGCTGCTCTAGCTCTTTTTACAGGAGTGGATTGTTTCTACATAAGTAAAGTTATCTAATTAATTCATTTTAGTAGAAAATACTTCTTTTAATAGAATTATATAAATTAACCATTTATTCACTTTAGAACTGCGTCCTACCCGGAGAAGTAATGTATCCCGGCCTAATAGTTCGCTATGCACAGAATCCACCAGAAATATATCCCCCTAATCTTAACTGAAGCGAATGTTTCATATCCAGATCTTAATAAAAAGAACAGCCTTCGCTAATAATTCTAAAGGCTAGTTGGTGTTGCTTAATATTTGCACTATGTTGATTTACTAATATAGTAGTTGGGCACCAAATGGGTCAAATCTGAACCCAGCAATGATATTCCACATTGTTTTCTTAAAAAGAGTATCCTAATGTTTCCTTCATGAAATAGCTAAACTTTGGAAGAGGAACATTATCTAATCAAATGAACTCATACCAAATACTCCAACATTCTGTAAATAACGCCCGTCCCTTACGTGCCGGGAACGCACGTTAAACTACCTGTAGAAGGTTTCAGCATACCTGTCAGGCCTCTGTGGAGCAGCTGGCCCAGACACTGAACTAGGGTTAAGCGTAGTGAATGCGATAGCGAGGAATAGCTAGAGAGAGAGCTGCCATGCGTTTGAAGTACCTTGCGTCTATAGTGAACTGCTTGTTGTGATTCTTTTACGTTTGCGCTGCTTTTGTAGATATCTAGATATATGATAAAAATATAAAATTACCTTTAGGTAGAGGTTTAATCGTAAAGAGGAAACAAATTCCCTTAAGGAAAAGAATTAGCGATATATTTAAGTTCGAAGAAAGCTTAATTAGAGGTTGCTCTGCTAAATTAGTAGTAGTACAGACTTATGTATATTAAATACGGTTTTATTGTTTGGCGTTTGCTTTTCCGAGGGTCCGAAGTGCAAAACCGTCTTATCTCGGGGTGCGTCCCGGGTCCCAGGGATTGACATTAAAGACACTTTTTTAAAACTTGACCAAGCCCCTACAACGGTGCTTGATACTCAGCGACACTGCACATATTGCACTCCGCTTGTAGCATAGTGTGTTGGCTCGATATGCAGTATCTCTGTGCATCTCCCGAGACCGCGTCACTTGGTAATTACCGACAAAGAGCGTGTTACATTGTTATCATCCCTTGCATGGCGGCTGCAGGCGTGCCGCGATGTCTCGCGAATTGGTGGACAGGGCCTTTGCCGCTTTTGGACATTGGAGAACAAAGAAACTCCCAACAGAGGTCAACTACATTTGACTGGAACAATCATCTTACTGAATCGGAACGGCTACGCGTCCGCATGTCGCATAGTGCATTTAAAGAAACCTGGAATATTGCGTAGTCGATCCAATTCGTTGCCTCCGTACTCATTGAGAAGCGGGACAATGAATCGTGGCTTTCCTTGAGGAGGCTCATTAGCGTAGCTATCTTGTTGTTAATACCCAAAAAATGTTAGCAAGTCTAGTGCTGCCACCGATTGTTCGGACTTCACCTCCTCCGTCTTCACTTCCACTCTCCGCCGCGACTTTCTTCAACATTCCAAGGCGCTACGTCAAATCCACAATGCAAACGGAACATATTTGTCCACAGTCCCCTATAGATGCCGCGAAGCCCCCACAGAGTTTGCGCAAGAGTAATCGGATCCAAGAGACACGCTCCAATTCAATACCTAATCTTACCACCGAGCGCAACTACGAGGACGATCCATCACCGACTGGCACATCGTCTCCTCGGTCTACAAGGAAAAGGCATGCTTGCCTTGTGGAAGCATCTGAGAGCGAGGAATCTGGCAGTCCGACAGATGAGAAGCCACCTCCGAGTGCCACATCAACAACTGCTGGGTCTCCGGACTTCGTAGGCCACGTCTGTCTCTGTCAGCCAGAACCAAAGATACCCCGGCCCAGGAATGGTGGGTTTTAGATGTCTCTTTGTCTCGCAGCGGTCTATCTTCCAACTATATCGTCATAATCCGGAGTCCGAGTCAGAACAAAGAATACTGCTTTGTTTGTAGAAGATGCTTGCGCAGTCTGCTGACCACCCTTTACAGCATTTATCCTCTATCGGCAGCACCACCAGCAGGCTATCATTTCACGCAACCCTGGTCTCAACAACCCTGACATTTCCAAGATCATTGGTGAACAGTGGAAGACTGAACCTGAAGAGCGCAAGAAGATCTGGCAAGACCTCGCACAGGTTAGTATTGCAACTTTTTCTTGTTACAGATCTTCATGTTGATGCTGTTTAGGAGGAGAAAGCTAGGCACCAGGAACAGTATCCTGATTACCGATATCAGCCGCGTCGAATAGGCAAATCCGGTCCATCGCCTCTGAATCCTTTTGGCCAGCATACCACTGTTGACAAATATCGTTGTCAACGGTGTGGCGGTCGCAGTATCAAGACGCCTACTAGTCCATGTCTTGACCCTTCTGGTATCCCTATGTTGCCCCCTCCTAATATCACTGAAGGCATCACACCAACAACTCGCTACCTACCAGTGATCAGCAACCTTAGCATGGAGTCACCTGTTCACCCACGGGGTCACGGTCCTCCGAATCTCAACCACCTCAAATTGAGAGTCACTTCGGGGATACGCGACGACTCAGCAGCCCCGAGCCCTTCTACACCGAACAAGAAACGAAGGTTTGAATATGGACACCCACACCCTGCCCTCGGCCTCAGAGCAGATGGGCCCTACTTTCCCTCGACACAGTATGCCAGGCGCGAATCTTTACCTCCCATTCAGATACGGTATTCGCCCCCGAACAGCGCGACCATGCCGCCTCCCCGCACACCTCGTGATGGAAGGCTCTCGATAGTGGAGGTGGGACCGTCGTCTCACAGCTCCAGCCCTAAAAGCGTAGAAGAAGTTCTTAGTGCCTACGCGTACGGAAACAAGATCAAGCTTCTTGGCCGCATAACCCCTCCGTACAAGGAGCTCAGGGAGGGAATGCCATCTGGTAAAGAAGGCCGTGGCGCCATTATCGCTATCGAAGGTGACGATCTGGCTGCGGTCAAGGAGCTTTCAGAATGGCTCAACGAGCACCTTGCCAAACAAGGCGAGTTCAAGCCCCAAATCAACGAGCCACCAAGAGTTCCTGGCAACGATGGCAAGGATGTTACTTTCGACGATTATCTCGACTTGATCAAGGAGTGGCATGGCAAGAGCAAAGAGATGATTGAGTATATCACCACTACTTCTTCCGCCGCTTCCCCTTGTCAAGATATCATGTCGGACAAAGATGCTTCTACCAACACCACCACCTCGCGCAAAGACTCCGCAATGCTATGCGACTCACCCGCTGCGACCCTAAAGCCCGTCATCATCCTACCTACCTTCCAACTCCATGCATCTGTCGCATACGCGTCCCGCATCCCCATTCAAGACGCGTATAGCGCAATGGATCATTGGCAGTGGATGGCTACGCTCTGGCGGGGAACCGTGGGCCCGGATCTCACCCTGTATGTCAAGAGCTACGATGCCAAGGAGGGTCAGATCGGGCAAAAGCCTGAAATGGACGATCCTAGCAGGTGCTACACTGTGTTCAAGGAGAAGGAAGGGAAGTTTACCGAGCCCGATTTGAGGAGGGTTGGGTTTGAGGTTGGGGAGTGCATCAAGGCTATCAGGTAAAGATTGCTTGCTTGGACCTACGTATACTACGTACGGACAACGATTTCATTTGTAGAAGATAAGGTTTGGTGAGGCACGATGGATGTTTTTTTTCTTTTCTTTCTATCCCTCTTCTATTCTTTGTTACAGTGCTTCTCTGGTTTTGAAGAGATCATTGGTTGCAAGCCCCCCTGTCAGGGTTGTGACGCATTTGTGACGGGGCCTAAATTGGGGCTGCGCACAAGGTGTTTAACCCATTCATGGTACATAGCTTGGCACGCGATTCGGGGTGTTTTGGCGGTCTTACTACTATGCCTATTCTTTTAATAATACTCCGGAATTTCTACAGTCATGGTATATACTATATATATGACGGGTTTCCGTCGCACGCTTTGTTCATTACTATTTCCAAACCTCTCGTACCTCTGCCTGTCATAGCAGTTGCATACTATGCCATATTAATACAACTCGTCGCATAGCTAAAACTCAGTTCACGTGCTTTTGCTTACTACAAATAGCAATCAGCAGACAAAAGAACATGGAGATCTGGGGAATGCCGTGGCTGGCGGACTAAGGCTCCCGCCGGCATGCATATGACGCGAGTCCTCGGACAAACTGTTGCCAAAGCCGAGAACATGTCATAGCGCAGCTTTCACATGGCACGCACGCATCCACAACAGCTTGTCACATGCCGAACCCTCACCCAACCACAGAGCCTCATGCAGCAAATGCGCCGCGCTTGTCGACGGCCTTGACGCCTATTCAGAAACATGGATGACCAAGGGCTGAAAGCATGCCCGTCTTTGTCCCATCTCTCCTTCGTCCCCGATCTCAACTAGTTGTAGTTACAATCCCTTCCCTCCCCATCTTTTATTACCCCAGGTTGTGCTGCCCGCAACATACCCCGGATTCCCACATTTCTGGCATTCACACATGCTCACGCAAGACTTGGCCGCTGCAACAACAACCGTGGAGACCCGACTCTGACGCCTTTCATGACGCTGAACGAGGCAAGCTCTTTGTTTGACAGGTTCAGAATAAGAATATCCGAGTGCGCTTTGTAAAAGGGAAGCGCCGTGCGAGCGAGAGTGAACGAGCTTGCGCCATGATAGATCATGTACTCGGGCGGCCGTCAGTGCAATTTCGAAAGATCCAAGTGCTAGCAGTAGTATCTTTCTGGTCCTTTTATCTCTACAGGTAAAGCACTCACGTGGTTTTACAAACAACACATGCTTACAATCCTCCCTTTCCAGAGGCGACCGCCATGGCCCCCCAATTGTCCGCCGTATTTCCGCCCTTCTCTCCAGGAAGCTGACTGTGTGGCAATCGGTCCTCGTAACGCTCCTCTACCTCTACGTCGCTCGCAACTTTGGCAAGCTCGTCGGCCTCGAGTGCCCCGAGCCACTCGCAAGTCTCTACTCGCGCTCCTACTTCCGCGCAACATGGGTTACAACGGCGCTGGATGCAGGCTTCTGGTCCGCCATGCGTATCAAGCGAAAAGGCCTGAGGGACTTCCTGTCGATTGTGTTTAGCATATACTATATGATATGCGCGGAGCAGGCCGACGAGAAGGTGAGAAAGATTAGGGCTACTCTCACCGTCGATCACCTCCGTGTCGCGTGGAACAAAGGAACGACGCCGTATCTTGGCGCCTTGACCAGCTTGATGCGCCCGAGGTTGATGGTTTACCCGCCGCGCAAAATCAGGATACCACGACCAAGGGCAAGCTCGTACAAAGAGCCTGTGACTGCGTGGTTGTATTTCAACGGCCCACGAAGCGCGCTCAAGAAGCACGATAAGATTGTGCTGGATATACCTGGTGGGGGCTTCGTTGCTATGGATCCAAGGAACCACGATGATAAGCTCATGGGATGGGCTGGTAAGACCGGTCTGCCCGTGCTAAGTCTGGACTACAAAAAGGCACCTGAACATCCGTATCCATATGCGCTTAATGAGTGCTATGATGTCTATCATATGATCATGGCTTCGAGGGGGACATGTATGGGACTATCGGGAGAAGTCGAACCCAAAGTTGTCGTTTGTGGTGATTCGGCAGGCGGTAACTTGGCTGTGGGTATGGTGCTCATGGTCCTACAAAGTGGATCGACGGAAACGCGAAGATGGCAGGGCGAGCGCGCTCTACCACCCCCTGTTGGCGTAGTGCTGGTCTATCCGGCGCTGGACATGAACATCGGAAACTGGATGTCTGACGAGCAGATGGCCCTTATCCGCGACCGAAGGGTAAGGAAGACAAATCGGCCCATTCTTCGACATAAGAGTGACGACTACCGACACCTTGCGCCAAACACTCCTTATGGGTCTGATACGGACAGCGATGATGATACCAAGAAACCAAGCATAACCAATGGTGCAAATGCAACTTCCACCCGCACCCTCAAATCTGCCCAGACGATGATCAGGCTTTCTGCTGCCCATACTGGCATAGACAGCCACTCCCTTCCTCGTATCGATACGAGCAATACCGCCGCTAATGGTAACACTGCCGCCGGTCAGGTAACATCAGCAAGCACCAACAGTATGCCACCTACGCCATTAGCGACTCAGCCACCTACCCCAGGTGCACCGCAACCAGCACCTCCTACAACCACCATTAAAACCCGTCTCGCAACATCGAGTATGATTTCATACTTCAACGACCGCATTCTGACACCGGAAATGATGCGTGCCATGATCATCCTGTACATAGGCCCACATCACCGTCCAGACTTTAGCACCGACTTTCTTCTTTCACCGTTGCTTGCACCAGAGTCTCTCCTAGCAAAATTCCCCAAGTGCTGGATGTTGACCGGTGAGCGCGACCCACTTGTCGACGACACAGTCATCTTTGCCGGACGTCTACGACAGGCCAAGCGCGCCGAATGGGTGGCAGCAAAAGACCTCGGTCTCGACTGGGCTCGTGGCGAGTTCGACGAAGAGAACTGGGTGAATGTCGATCTCATCCCGGGCATCAGCCACGGCTTCTTGCAATTCGTAGGCGTATTCCCTGAGGGCTGGAAGTACATCCATCGCTGCGGCAAATGGATTACTGAGGCTTTTGACGCAGATGCCGAAAAGGGTGAGCTGGAAACGCCCATGTACACGCCGCTTGCTTCAGTCAGACGGCCAGGCGAGAGAGGAGGCGATTATTTCGGTACTGTGGGGCTGGCGGATGCGATTGATGGGCTTACATCGCCACAACGGGGGCGACACCATCGTCGGACGGGGACTGCGAGCTCGATTGATGAGGATAGGCCGCTGGAAATGACGGTGCTGAACAAGGGAAAGAGAAGTCCGCAGAATAACCAGTCTGCAAAGGAACGAGATTTGAATGTAAGGGGTAGGGGCAGAGTAAGGAAGAGTGAGCGTGGTAGAAGAAAGAGTCTAGTCAGCTTGGCTTCAGAGGATGATTTGCTGGGGAGAAGAATGAAGGGCCTAACGGGGGGTTTGGGTGGTGATGGCGTTGTTTGAGGATGAGAAGACCTGAGATGACTATGGTTGTGTTTGTTGGGTATTTAGCGTGCATGAATGTATAGCGACTTTTGATGAATGAAATAGATAGTCTGCTGATGCAATATTGCGTGCCTTGTCGGCGATGTTGTCGGTGTATGTGATGGCGGGGTTTACGGTGGTAGCTTGACCCTGTGAATGTAAAGTACGCATCTCTTTATTGTTCCGTCTGGGGACCTTCCAAATGGGATTTGTGAATACATTGATTCACTGCGTGGTACTTTGAACAAAGGAAATGAATGTACTCTGTTCATCGTCAACAGCACTATCGTCTCTTGTAACCATTCGTACAAGCCCTCTGGTCTAGGTGTAAAGTTTTGTTTAGAAGCAAGGTGGCCCACCTCACTTAAGCCCAAGAAATGATAGTGGGGGTTATTTGTCCTTTTTTTTTCGCTCGCGTCCAATGAAGTCATTGCAGAAGTAACTAATATCGTTATGATTCTCTCGCTCAATATCTGAGTCATGGACCGATGTTAGTGAGTACCACTTCATGGTGGAGCTGCACATAGTAACGGAAGGAATAGGAAACTAGTAGATCGGACATGTGTGAGCGGTATTTCTTGACTCGTGAAGACGATTCGTGCAGTTAGTAGGTGTGTGTTTGAATGGGAACCAAATCCCAGTTCCGAGGTTTTGGCGCTGTGATCTTTGTGCTTGTTCGTAGCTCGTGTGTTGGTGCACCTTGGACTTCGACGATAGTGGGGCGTGGCCCCATGTCGAGGTCTGTACAACTCATGTTGATGGGTGGTGGAGCTGTAGAAATTGACTCGTAACGGTGCTCATCCTGCCGCCGATGACCACTGTCTCACCTTGATCTTCACAGAATGTCGGATGCTATACGTTCGTTTCTCCATACTCCATGGCCGGTTCTACCCGAGGTGGTCCCAACACATGGCTCTGGTGCCCCTGGGGTTTCTGGAGAGTGGGCCTAGCGGCACTGTTGCAAGGCCTCCAGGCTGGGGGAGGCGAGGCTGGAGCGGAACATGTCGGACGGTGTACTGGAGCTAGGTACACTCCCTTCCCCCGTTCTCTACGGCTGCGTCCATAAACGGTATGGGCGCCGAAACCCCGGTGGTAAACCAGGAAGAGAGCCTCACTGACCAGGGTTTCCTCCGCCCTCCGATTCCGATGGTGATACGTGCGTCAAACTGGGTTGCTACTTTTTGGCAATTCGCACCGCTTGTTGACGCATCCAATGGCGTAACGACGTCATGGCTTTGACGCTTTGACTGAAGTAAAGCCGGTCGAGGCTCCGGCAGTTGAACGGTGTTGAGAACTGGTTGCAAAGGCTAGTTGTCCGCCACTCCCGCATGTTACCCGATGCTTATCTTTACCTACTGTATGTCCAGCTTTGCGGGGTTTTGCTTGCACGAGCTCAGGAATCTCCAACAAAACTCCACGGGGAATGACGTTCGAGACGAGGGGACACGCACACCCTGCCTCTTGTGCAATCGGTGGATATCTCGGGCGAAAACTTTGTTGGATCGCAGAGCCTCATGTGGGGCGCTAGAAGCTTCTTTGCAGCCAAGCTCCACCAAGACGTCGGACCGATGCTTGTCTATCAACGCCCATCTCTACTACTACTGGACGACGATTGGCAAACCTGCAACAACCGGCTTTAGACTCGCGCTTACTGTTTTGGCAGGGGGCCCGGTATCGCTATGCGCGCAAGCCAGAAAATTTGCTGTCTCTGTGCCATGGAGACTCCACATTACGTCACTCCAGCCGTATGAGGAGGACCATGGGGACTTCTCCATGGGCACCGATCTTCTCCACTGGGGTTTATAAAGGGAGGAGATATGCACTGGATGGTGCCTTTTTTTTGTGTGCGAGAGATTACTCGTGATCCTGCTGCCTCTCTTCTCCCCTCTTTTGAACGCCCTCTCCTTCGCTGATCACTGCCCATCATGGATGAGAAGGACACAAAGATGGCCGATGTTGGCAACAAGTCGGCAGACCCACAGTTCCAAACTGAAAAGAACGACAACATTCAAGTTGCTCCTGCACCCGATTACTCTGCACCAAAGGCCCGGACAGAGCAGCTTGAAGATGCACGAGGATGGGAATCCGAGAATTTAATCCAGGATCTTTCAAAGCAACTTGAGCAGGCCAATTACAAGAAGGGTTTTTTCGACCTCGAATTCAAGAACCCCAAGCACTTCACATGGATGCTTATTGTTTTTGCGTCCATGGGTGGTCTGCTCTCTGGTCTCGATCAGTCGCTTATTTCTGGTGCCAATTTGACGCTTCCCCATGACTTGGGTCTTACGGATCAACAAAATTCGCTGGTCAACTCTGGCATGCCTCTAGGTGGTACGTTTTCAAAAACAAATTCTATTGTCGAAACTCGTACTAAACTCATCTAGCTGTCGCTGGTGCTTTGCTCATCTCGCCATGCAATGAATACTTTGGTCGCCGCTGGGCCATCATCATCTCCTGCATTCTCTACACCATTGGCGGCGCTCTCGAAGCTGGAGCCATGAACTACGGAATGATTGTTGCCGCCCGTGTCATCCTCGGAGCTGGTGTCGGTCTCGAAGGAGGTACCGTCCCTGTCTATGTCGCCGAAACCGTCGAGAGCAGAATGCGTGGTAACATTGTCTCGCTGTATCAATTCAATATCGCGCTAGGAGAAGTTCTTGGCTATGCCGTCGCTGCCATGTTCATCAAAGTTCCAGGAAACTGGCGCTATATTCTCGGTTCCTCGCTCGTTTTCTCCACCATCATGGGCATTGGTATTCTCTTCATGCCGGAAAGCCCCCGGTACCTGATGCACAAGAAGAAGCCTCTTGAGTCCTTCAAGGTGTGGAAGCGTATCCGCGGAATTGCTACACATGAGGCACGTGAAGAATTCTTCGTTATGAAAGTCAGCACCGAGATGGAGGAGGCTGAGGTGGTCGCTCAACGCACCAACCGTTTCCCATGGATGGACTTTTTTACCAAAGCACGACCACGACGCGCCATTATTTACGCAAACATAATGGTGTTTTTGGGTCAGTTTACGGGTGTCAATGCAATTTTGTACTACCTCGGAGTTTTGATGTCGCAAATGGGCTTTAATACCTACGATTCCACGTACGTTTCGCTTGTTGGTGGAGGTTCGCTTTTGCTCGGCACAATCCCCGCTATATTCCTCATGGAAACCTGTGGACGTCGTTTCTGGGCTATTTCTATGCTGCCTGGCTTCCTCGTTGGTCTCGTCCTGGTCGGTGTCTCCTACCAGATCACTGATCTCAGCGGCAAACTCGCTATCTACTTTACCGGTCTGGTCCTGTACATGTTGTTCTTCGGTTCCTACGCCGCACTCACTTGGGTCGTTCCATCTGAGGTCTACCCTACATACCTCCGGTCCTACGGAATGACTACCTCGACTGCATGGCTGTTCCTCTCCTCCTTCATCATCACCTACAACTTCACTGGCATGCAAGAAGCCTTTACCAAGACAGGTCTTACAATTGGATTCTTTGGTGGCATCGCCGTTGTCGGATGGTTCTACCAGATCTTCTTTATGCCTGAGACGAAGGATCTCACTCTTGAGGAAATCGATCAACTATTCCAGAAGCCAACCCGACAACTTGTCAAGGAGAATATGAAGAGTTCTTGGGAAGTTACGAAGGATCTGTGCCATTTCAGATTCAAGAAGGTGTTTATTGATAACAACCGCAGGCGTGGTCGTGAAGAGTAAGGGATGACATGCGTAGATTCGCGGTGGCCATCCAGCACGGTTCATGCAGGGGCTACTCAGCCCTCATTGATGAGTACACGGAGTTGAGAAGAAGCATATGAATATGCCGAACTCGGAAATGACGATGACGCTAGATAGATTTCGTTGTAATTGTTCAATACCCCGGATAGATTTTCTTCAATCCAATATATCATTTTAGCAGTTGCTATCAAACTTACATTTTGAAATACGTCCTTTATGTCTCTTAGTACCAGTCTGCAAACTAGATAACTACACCTAATCAAGGTATGCATGCTACCGTTTTAGTAGATTACCAGACCCCCGGTTTATTACCAGAAGCCCACAACCTCCACAGATTCTCCACACTACCAAATAAGATCCATACAATCCCCACAAAAAGGAATGTAACTAAATTTATATGCGTTTCCCGGCTCAGCACCATACATCACCCTCAAACAGGGGATAACGAAATCAAGCAAGCCGATAAACCCACATTACTCACCTTGTTTCTAATCCACACAGCACAGCAGCCCCGCAAATGAATCCGCAGCTTAAAGAGAGAAGAAGAAAAACACGGTGTTTTCAAACCAAGTCAATTCAAGACAAAATGTAAGACAGTCCAAGCGGGCGTACCTGGTGTGAGACCCCCTCCCCTAAATCAGACAATGTCTCAACAACACCAATGTCTCTCTCTGTCTCTGGGTGGGCTTGAAAAAGCGAGCCAGCATGTTTGCCATGTATCTTTGCCACCTTCTTCTCCTTTCTTCTCTCCCTCCCTAATCCTCCCCCCCAAAAAAAAAACATCCCTCAATTTCTTAAGACGAAAGTCGAATTGCAAAGCGAAACAAAAAAGAGTCGACAGCAAACATCCAATACCTTCCTCAACGGGATTCATCGACAAAACCTTGGATGATGACGCTCACCGTGTTCCCCCTCGACGGCGGTTCCTTCGATAATACGCCGCATGTTGCTTCCTCTGGTGCCGCCGTGTCACCTAGCTGCATGCTTGTCATCTGTTTGGTCGCTACGGCTGTGGTGTTTGTGGGAGGGAGCGAGGGAGTTCTGGATCGAGTGTTGGGACTAATGGGGTGGCAAGCATGGTTAGTCTCTCTTTTTTTTTTTTACTTTGGCGCTTTTCTCTCCTTCTTTGGGGGGTGGGACTTTGTGGGATTCGGGATTGAGCGGGATGGGGCTAATGCGAGTGGGTTTTTTTTTAGGATCGAATAATATTGCGACTAGTGCTGCTGTGCCTTTTGGTATGGAGGCGGCTGCGAAGATGGATATGTGATGGGGATCTGGAGAATGCTAGGTGGATCTGGGGAAATGGGGGGTGATGGCGGGAATGGGGGTACGGAGTAGTCGGGATGAGAGCGGGGAGCGGGATTGAAGGGACATGGGATGAGAATCCTTCAAAGTCAAGCAAGAGATCTGAGGCTTTGATCTTGAAGTTCTACATGAGTTGGGCTCATCTGATGGCAACGCGGACAGGCTTTCATTTCACCGACGTCTGGATTTCAGAAACTTTATTCTTCTATTCTTGGAGACCTAATCATTGAATCTTGATACATTTCAGACACCATTATACAGAAAATGCAACATTGTGTGTATTCTTAAAATATATCTTGCATGATTGAAGACTAAGGTTACTCAATGGCTCAGTCTCGTAATTGAACTTGCCTCGGGTTGACAACAGAAATATGCAAAAAAGTATTTAGCTGAAATCTCCATGTCGCAATTACGCTGTACTGTCACTGAATCCAATGCATAGACAGCAATCAATCTCAGGATAGGCATAGGGCTTTCATGAACTGGCGTAGCACCGGATTTCCTTGTTCTGACTGAAACTGGTTTTGGCTGCAGGACGATGCTGGAGTACGCATAATGTTTGACTGATCATTGGGGTAACACCGTAGATGGTCCGTTTCGCCTTAGACGAAGAAAGGCCGAATGGCTTGAGACATGTTGTCATCGGGCATATCATGTGCGTAGGGTTTAGCGTAATTATTAGCGCTTCGCCTGGACGGCTGCATGTAGCAGTTACACATAGGTCTCGTGACCTTCATCCTATGTACGTAGGTGTGGCGGGGCGGTGAACGGCATCACGGAAGGTCATGTGGAGGGGGGGTTTGGTTCGGTGAAGATCGACGTCCATGTATTCTTCCCGTGGGGCAATTGGCAAAATACATTTGTAATACCTGTGACTTTCCGGTAACCATGGTTGCACTATGATGTGTTATACATGATTTCACTAGCTGTGAAAGCACACGTGTAGCTCTAAGAAAATAGCATTGCCCTTGCATACGCTACTGCACCAGGAAGCGATCCGGTTAATTTGGACGGGCCATGATAGCTTCGACAAAACCACTGGCGTGCAATGTAATGACATGCATATTGATCATGAGCCTTGTGAAGATTCGCTGCTAGCTTTTGATCTCGGTAAAGCTTCCAACTTTGCCATGGGTAGCGGGACGAAGTATGCGGTAGTGTTTGTCCAAAGCTAGCAAATGAGATTGAGTACAGTGCTCAAGTCTCCACTCTAGTTGCTATTATTGCGCTTTTCCGTGTCGTCGGTGTGGCATTAGTCCAGGAGGGAATGGATTCTGTAGCACCGGTGAATTCTCCAGAGATTTCCATGCGGATCCTTATGGGTACAGAGGTATTTTCCTTTCCTGTACAGTCTATGCGGAAATGTGGTAAATGCTCAACGTGATGCAGCTTGAATTTTCCGATCTCTCATCTCCCTTCAGTCTGCCCTTGCTCTTTCGCCCTCCTCTTTTCGACAATCATTGCGATTTTCCTTTCCATCTCATTCTTCTTTAGGACTAAATCGGCGCGTGTGACTTCGAGTTGGGCGATCCGTTCTTCGGGTGTGGCTTGGAGGACCTGTCGTTTTTGCTAAAGAGACAAACCATTAGCATATCGTATGGTTTGTTGGACGCTCAGGATTGGGCTCAGTAGTCTATATTACCTTCATAGGCATACAGTACATTTGAGAGGAAGCAATCTTCACCAATCCTTTACATAAAGTGAATGATCAACATACCTGCTTGATTTCTTGCTGTCCCTTCAACCCCGCGCCATAGATGGTCCCGGTTATTGTGATGGCAGCGACTGCGCCAGTCATGATCCAGCGCCGGACGGTCTGGAGAGTTGCCATGGTTCCTCGCGATGTGAGTCCGGTGAGATGATGCGACAAGGGATCAATCAATGGTGGTGCGCAAGGGCAATGGAGTTGAGGCCGCAGAAGAGTCGAAGCGGAGTGGAGATTCCAATCGCCAAGCCCTGTTCGCCGCGGGAGTCCCACCACGATTCAATGCGACGCGTCCCCCACTTCTGCGTCCACAACAATCACACCACCAACACTGACGGCCAACGACTATATCGATCTCGACTACCAGAAGTAAACCTCGAAGGTTCCGACGACTATAGCGATTACGATGTCGAATGTCCCTCGCTCCCACACTCCAGGCGGCTCGCGCCTCAGTACCGTACCCTCGCAGAAGCCGCGCCAACTCTCTCACCTACAAGCGCAACTGGCACAACTGACGGCAAACATGGCGGACCTGGAGAGTCTGATGCGTATGACGGCTGGTCAGGCACAGGATATGCGGGGATTGGGCGGTTATGCTGGCGCCATGTAAGTTGCGACGGTTGGGATACTCGGCCAAGTCCAGGACAAGGAGCAGGGCTCAGGCTGTATGGATGACGGGCGCTAACACTGGATACCTAGGTTCATGGCGGCAAGCAAAGTCTTGGGAGAAGAGACGGTCAAGGGCGGCGGAGCGGTGGATGACAAGAAGGCGGGAAAGGAATGAATTAAATAAAGCCATACAGCGACCGTGCTGTGTATCCCGCGCACGCTTCGAATCCCGAGACGAGACGAATATACAAACAGGGCAAGGCGGTGCCATGATTGGCAATCTCTGTGTCACGTCACGTCAGGCCGGTTGACGAGATAGGGAGCGTGGATGTCACCATCCCCACGGAGAAGGGCGCTTGGATATCAGCAAGGGGACGGCAGGAAATGCTTGAGAGACGGAATCATCGGGATGTATGCAGATACCCGACGAAGCATATGATGGTCCCTGCAGCGATACTGGGTTGGCATGGTATGGATGAAAATGTATAGCCACCCAGCAATGTACTCACATACCGCGATATAAAATCCCCGCACCCCGATTTTAGGCCCTCCCCAAAAATACTGTGGGGGCCCCTTATCCAAACCCACTTGCGACGATCATTCAGAAAAATCGCAATTTTGATTGCCCGGCTTACACGACCGGCCGACGGCGAGAACGTTAGTTATCATGGCCGCAAATAGGCCCCAAGACACGACAATAGCAAAAGCACAGTCTCGCCAACTCAACAAGATGCAGGGTCTGGAGTTCTTATCGACTACGCTGATTCGCCAGGGCGTGTGCCTGGGGAAGCCAAACGATGCTCATTGCTTCGCGCACAGCCGCAGTATACATTTCCCTGCGTAAGATAAGGTATCTGGAGATAGTCTATCTCTGTTTCACATCCACAATAGGAAGGCCACCTACTCGCTGGATATGTGGACTGTACCCAAACCGACCACGTTTGCATGCATTCGCAAGCATTATTGGCTGCTCGGACGGTGACGAGGGAGGATGTGAGGCTGAAAGGGGGTGGTGCAAGCACCACTAAGAATACGGCTATCAATCGCGCAATGATAACGCGCAATGGTATCACTGCACGATCTGGCTCTGACAGTAGAGCCTGCACCCGTATAAGAAGTCGCATGTGCCGCCATTGCATTTCTGGGCTGGAAAGCAAATCTGGCGACCCCCCCCTCCCTCTCCCGTTTTCCCTGTGCACTGGACGACCTGGTTCCGCTCCGCCGTTTTGGCCCCATTCCGCTGAGGATGCCAAGATGGCGCGCCTTGAAGATGTCTTTCCCTTCAACAAATCAAGCTTGAGCCATTGAGGGTTGGTCTTCAACAACAAGCATTTTGTCTGAAAAAAAAAGCCACGGCCCTCTCTTCCGTCGTCCTCGGACGCAGTAGACACTCGAGCGAATGTGCAGGCCATCCACGGGTCGGCCGGACTCACTGACGCAAGCATCATCCCCGCCGCCACCAATCTTTCCCGAAATTCTATGCCCAGCGGACAATCATGTAGCAAAACGTCACGGCCCAGGACGGACAGGTATTGCCACTGCCTTGGTTTCGACGTATAGACGGCCGGCAGTGACATGTCAGCGCTGACGAACAGTCTTGTACGAATCTGGAGAGGAAGCACGCGAGACGGCAGCAAGCACACGACGAGGAAAAGGACCCTTTTCCACTTTGTTCACTCACGGCCGACCCCGTCGATGGTCAACCGTTTGTGCGCCCAAGTGTGGATCGACCAAGGGCGGTGTCGTGGACGATCAAGGGATCATCCGCCGAATTACCCATATTCGAGTCTTCTAAATGAATCACGTACGCCAACCCCCACGGGCATCCCGCGTCTCGTATCGAAGGCATGCGACCTTGAAACCTTGTCCAAGCCAACGAGGCGTTTCGATCGTGACGAGGAGAGAGCAGGAGACATGCACCCGCATGGTCGCAAGGGGATTGGGGGGCCCTGGTGTTATTGATTGTCGGCGGTTGCAGCGGTTGATTGGTGCCGTTGGTGCCGTGTGGACATGCGAGGGTGCGCATGTGTGTGGGTGTGGATTTCGGTACTGCGCCAGCACCAGTGCTAAGGGTCGCGGTCCAGCAAAGCGGATAATACCGCGCGAGGATTGTTCCGACAAAGAGCAAGTGCAGACATCCGATAGCGGGCAGGCATGGGAGGATGTTTTGGAATCAAGATTGGATCAGGGCGAAATGCAGCATAGGACGCAGAGGAGGCTCGTGTTGTTGAACGACTACTGTGTGTGTAGCGTGCCCAAAGCCATCAATGCGGCGACAAGCGAAGTTAGAGCGGATTCAGTCGGGTTTAGCAAAGGATCCAGGCTCCACTTTACCAGCTTATGCATGCAAGTCAGAAGCAAATGGCGTTTTTTTTGGAGGGGGGTCGGATGGGGGCTTGGGGGGGCGCTTGCATGGACAGGGATGCTCGGCTTGACCGCTTGCTCTTTTCGGGGCAAGACACGTGGGGGTACATCCTCTTCTCAATATCGAGCACACCCTGCCTGCATGCCTCTACTGCGGACGAGTAGACTGGAGACGGAGCCCATGGGCCGCACTGGATTGTGTCAGAGTAGATGCTCTGGAGGAAATGGCTCAGCAATCGGTGCAGATGGATGCTAGTGTAGTGACATGACTTGGTTGTGATATTGGTTCGCATGTGAAACTCCGTTGGACTGGTGAGCCGGGATCTAAACGACTGGCTCCAGATTAGCCGATGCACGACGTCAACCACCGGTGCTGGCGGGCTGGTAGATGAGTCGTACCCGAAGTAATGCCAGTAGGGCAACCCATGGTATGCATCTAGTAGAGTGAGTAGATGAATGACTATGTATCAATGTATCGATGCACAGGAGATTGCTGGACCCTTTTTTTGCATCCCTTGATATTACACACATTGCCGGTGGGTACGGCTTGGTTGGACCCCAAAAGCAGTGCGGTTCAAAGCTTTGATGCACAGACTACTAGTTACACACAACAGCATGATATGCTCGTGGAGAAAGCCGTGAGCAGCACTGAACTCGACGACCTGTGTGTACCGGAACCAATGCAGGCCAAGAGGGAGTGACGCTCTTCGATCTTCAAGGACTGCCTCCAAGTCTCACAGATCGCAGTGCAGACGGCAAAAAAAAAGAGCGTGGCTGTGCCTCACGTGCCTCGAGTACCGTAGGTACATGTACATGGCTCTTTGCCTGACGTATGACCCTGCCTGGACTACATGTGTGTACTCTAGTAGAAGCACGGATACACTAGCTGGGCAGGCAAAGATCTAGAAGAGTTGCCACCACCGACAAACCATGGCCATAGTTCATGCGAGTGTTGCCAGTTTCATGTTGCTCTCTCCACCGTGTGCGTAACGGTTACATGTGGAAGAGTATGGATCTGCCTCGACCCGCGCGGATTTTCCGACGGCCGCAGTGGCTACATGTCCGCGTGTGGGTGTTTGTGGACTCGGGGTGGAACAGTGGTTTGGGGTTCTGGATGGGTTGAGATAGAAAAGGATTGCGGGTGGATGTGCCAGTGTTGCCGGTACAAGGAGCCGTCTAATCGGGGGAGGGCAATCCGACTGGGGCGGTGGATGCTGTTGAGGGCGCCAGACCCTCTAGTTGTACCTGTATTGCGTGTAAGGCGCGTCTGGAGATTGTGCATCACCAAAAGAGACTACAGCCACGTGCTCGTGCGCAGTGAGAGGTGGGCCCGCGGTAAGTAGAGACTAATGAAGGTGGTGGGTCTGGGTAAGTAAACAAGAGACCCTGAGATGAGGCCGTGAGGCTGTCGGGAGATGTAGGGATAGAAGTGCCGAGCCCAAGGGCGGGCTGCGGCAGTATTCGGACCAGATACTCCACAGCGGGTAAACAATGGGCAGGTATTGCTGCATTCTGGAGAGGGCGAGTGCGTCTCGTTTTTTTTGGCGCTGGCTGCACCAACAATGCCAGCCAGTCGAGCGAGTCGGGGGACCAAGCCCGATTGTGAGCAGTGCGGCAAAGGCATACCTGCCCCAGACTGGAAAAAGGCACAGCCAAGACACCCACAGCTGTACGTACTGTACGTACGTACTGGATACATATGTAGTTTATAGTACGTATGTAGGTGTGTACACACATGGCTACATGGACATGTAGGCGAGCAGCGGGCGGTGTTGCAACTGGTGCTGGTGCTGGTGCTGCACGCCATTAGCGGACCAAGGGAGGCTGCAGGCTGACGAATAGCACGGCTGACGGAGCCGTTGTCTATTTGCGTAAGCTTTCAAGACTACGGCGACTGTGGATCGCGAAGCGGTACTAGAACATGTCAAGAGGAATGAGGGAACATTAGCGAGGCTCGGACAGACGCAGACCGATGGCGCATGCAGGCAGGCAGGAAGAAAAGTGACGTACCCCGACAGGCGTTGGTAGGCAGACCGTGAGGCAGCGAGGCAAAAGGGCAAAAGGGCCAGGCACGGTGGCCAGAATTGCCGCAGAAAAAAAAAATAAGAAAATCCTCCCGCAAGTGGTAGCACATGCCAATGCTTGTGCTAGCAGTCGAATGGCTCCGAGCCCGTTACCCAGGATCCCAAGTGAGTGTATGAGCTGCACGGTTCAGGCGGTCTTGAGACGGACCGGGGCCTGCATGCTAAGCGGCAAGTAGCACAAGGCAGGCGCACCTGTCGCTCAACCGCCCGCCGTCGTTGCTGCTGGCTTTGCTGCTGGCTTGCTTGAAGCGTGGGTGTGCTGGTCTGCTGGCCTGGTCTTGGTGTGGGTGTGTCTATGTTGTCGTCGTCGCCGAGATTGCTGTTGAGAGTAGAGTGCCATGTAGAGTAGAGCGACTGTTTGACCATGGTGCTACTACTACTGCTACCACAACTACCACCACCACCACTACTACCATCCATCTACCGACGACGACGGCTGAGGCAGACCAGACGCCGACAGGGCCCCAAACAACAGCACGCCCGACTGCGCGTCTGCGTCGAGGCTGCGACTACGAGGGCCACGCTGGCTGCACGCGTGATTGGTGACCGAGGGTGAATTGGTGGGGGCTGCGTGGGTGCGAACGCTCCACCCTCTGCATCTCATCCTCCTCCCAGAGGCCCAGCGTCACGACTCTCGACCCACCCAGCGCCCCCTGCTGCCGTCGCATGCTGTAGCCCGCAATCGCTGCAATTCAATTATTGCGCCGCTCACTGGTGGTCCACGAGCCTAAACATATCGAGGGTCCTTCCCCGTGGAGGTGAACCAGCTCGACGACTGCGGTCACGACCACAGCAAGCTGCCCATTACCCTCCTCCAGCACAGCAGTCCACAGCAGTCCACAGCCCCCCTTCTCCCTCTCCCCCAAGCCCACACACACAGTCCACTGCCCACTGCAACCACCCCCCCTCCCCAGCACCAGCACCAGCACCAGCACCAGCCCCGGCCGCGCCCAGCTCCCTCTGGTTGCACACGCACCACATATCCCCTCCCTCCCCCAGCACTAATTACCCACTGCCCAGAGCCCCATTTCGGCTGTGGTTGCAGCTGAGGGCCGCCGCTGCTGCTGCTAACGTGGGGTGCTCCCATCCGATCCAGAGCACGCGCCGACGCACGCAGCTACATCATCGCCTTCCCTCAGTGCCTGCTGCACATTTACCACTGCTTCCCAGCGAGGCTTCCCATCCCGCCTCCAGAATTTCCATGGACTTTGCCCTGCCCAAAGACACCATGGAGATTTCGTCGTCGCAGGACTCGGCCCGCCGGGGTGTGCTCCAGGATGCCATATTTCCAGCATTCGGCAACGATGCAGGCAGCCCTGGGGCCGAGTCGCCAGAGCAGATGCAGAAGAACGACCCACTAGGCACGCAGATATGGAAACTGTACTCACGAGCAAAGACACAGCTGCCCAATGCAGAGCGCATGGAGAATCTGACATGGCGAATGATGGCCATGAACATGCGTCGTGCTGACATGGATCGCAATAAAGGGTATGAATGCCGCCATTTGCTTTTGCGCCACTACCAGCGAGCCTGCCTCCCTCAACCAGCTGCTAACCTTTTGTTTGTCGTGTAGGCCTAGCCAGAACACACAGAGCAACCAGATGATGATGCCTCCTCCAGCGGCCTCGTCCAGGCCGCCGCCCCGATCCGCTCCAAGCGGCATTGCCCAGCAGTTGAGGAAATCGCAGGATCAGCAGGCGCAGGTACACCAGCCTGCCCAAGACGCAATGAACCTGGACGATTTTATATTTCCTTCGTCGGTTGGCAGTCCTGCAGGCCTATCGCCCCCAGGGTCGAATGAGGATGCGGCTCCATTTATTGCAACAGCCCCAGCGATACCGATAAGGAAGCCGCATCTGGCCAGCGACCATAACCTTTCCCTCGCCCGCGCTTCTGCCCCCTCGGTGCCTCCTGCCATCAGCAAAGAGGATGAATTTGGCTACGTCCCACGACACGTCCGCAAAACCAGCATCGACGAGCGAAGAGTGAGTCCTTGCCCTTATCTCTTACTCTCACTTGTTGCTGCCGCCTCCTCCTCCTCCTCTTCCCTATCTCTCCTTGCCTCTCTCCCTTCTTGCTCTGCTCTCCTCGTCGCTCCTCCCTAACGCCTTATCAGCCACCCAAGCGCCGCGCTGAAGCTTCGCCTCTGGTCCCTCCTGTCAACAGCATCATGATACCCACCGATGCTCACTCCGAGGCCGACCTGCACCAGTACTCACTGGACAACACCACCATGCAGCCACCCACCTTCCCCGCCTCCCAGGGTCAGGGTGCCTTCTCCCTAGATACCTTTCAGATGCACGAAGATCCCGCCGTCCACTCGGCCGGACCCTACCAGCAGAGCTTCTCGGGCTTCTCTCCCGTCGGCTCGCCTCTTATGAGCCACAACGCATTCAACTCAAACATGTTTAACCACAACTCCATGGCCTCGTCGCTCAACTCCACCGACTACTACTCTCCACCCAGCTCCGCCTTCCCCTCTACCGTCTCGACTCCACAGCCCATCTCAGAAGACAGCCAAATGTACTTTGATCGCAGCGGCATGGACATCCGTACCTCACAGCATGGCGCTTCCTATGGACCCCACCGCCCATCAAACCTATCGACGTCGATGCAACCGCAATACATCTTCAATCCTGGAGCCGGTGGTCAAGACTCCGTCTTCAGCCCAGTGACGAGCGCGAGCTCCTCGTTGCCGTTCTCAGTGTCATCCTTTGGCCAATCAAACCACGTCGATCCGTCGCAGGTGCTTCACAATAACCTGCCCTTGCGCCAACAACACGAGTTGCAAATGGGTCGTCAAGAGAACATGTTCACCTTTGGCGCCGACTCCGATGCCGAGGACGACGAGGGAAGCGCCTTCGCCGACCGTACCATGCCACCACAGGAATACTCGCAAATGGACGACAGCTCCATCGACTTCAACACGGGATATCAGTGGGAGACAAACCTCTCCAACCAATTCAATCCCATGCAAGCGCGCTATCCTGCTGGCCCGCCACGCAAGACTGTCACTATTGGTGGAACCGAAATGGTTCACTCACCGCAAGATCATTGGAGTCCCGGGGGCAGCCTTGGTCGGACCCATGGCTCGGCGGCTTCTGTAAGCGACATACGCAATAGAGGCACCGATCCACGACGCCAGAAAATACCCCGCACCAGCTCAACCCCGAATGCAGCTGGAATGATGCATCAGGGCATGCACGGCCTCGTGTCATCACCAAACTCACCTCCAGAGTCTGGCTTCAACTCTGCGGCTCCGTCGCGACCTCAGAGTCCTGGTGGAACAAAACAAGGCGAAGGTGGTGCTCCGACGACTTGCACCAATTGCTTCACCCAAACAACGCCGCTGTGGCGCCGTAACCCCGAAGGGCACCCACTTTGCAATGCATGCGGCCTGTTTTTGAAGCTGCACGGCGTGGTTCGGCCTTTATCGCTGAAGACCGATGTCATCAAGAAGCGCAATCGCGGTAGTGGCAACGCACCAGTGGGTACGGCATCCACACGCTCGTCAAAGAAATCTTCCCGTAAGAATTCCATTGCGCACACACCAGTCACGACGCCCACGTCGCACAAGGCGGCTGATTCGGAGTCTCCAAAATCCACTGGCTCAGCCGGCGGAGGCTCCAGCAATTTGTCCTCTGCTACCACACCGACTTCGTCCAAACCAAGCAGTGTAGTTCCCATTGCTCCGGGCCCACCAAAGTCCCATAGCTCCGTAACTTTGACACAAACGCGCGGTGTCGCTGTTGCACCCAAGCGAAACCGTGGTCAGAGCAAGAGCGAGTCACAAGAATTGGAAATGGCTGACGCGGACGACACTAATGGAAGGGCGCCGTTGCGCAGAAAAGATACTGCCATTGCAACTTCCAGTCCCTTCCCAGGACAAAGCCTTGGTGCTCTTCCCATGGGCGCAATGGGCCAGGGTCTGCAGTCATCCGGTCCTGCTGAATGGGTATGTACACATTGTGTCCACATTGATATGTCTTTTTTTTACTAACAAATTCCGTGTAGGAATGGCTTACCATGAGCTTGTGATTACGGCAAATTTTCTTGCATACATCTCTATAGCCCCACTTGGGACCAACGCCGAACATTCATCCTGGCATCCCTCGGGACTGATTACGACCCGCACTGCTTTGCTTTACAATAATGGCCTTGGTGTTTGGAGTTTTGAACAGCCAGGCTCCCATTTTAGCCATTTGCTCGTCTTTTGAATGTCTTTCATTTGCCTTTGATACCTCAGCCTTTGGCAATGCAATGTATTGCAACGATAGACATGGCCTCGCTTTTTGTTTTCTGACATACCCTGTTTGCTTTTGTTTTCTGTTTTCAAAGGGCCAGCAGATGGAGGAGGCAGGCGCTCCATGAGGCTGCACACCGCTCTAATGTCTCACAAAGGAGAGAAAGATGTTGGATAGAGGTGGATAAGGGCTGCCTGTTTGTATCCATTGGCATCATATCTTTGAGACGACCATTTTTCCACTACATGAGCTCACGAGACATATCCTGGGATCCGCAATGCATGCAAGATGCATGTCTGCATGTTGTGGTATCAATGACACTGGGATGGGGTAAACAACGCTCTCTTTGTATGGGGGCGAATCAGGACAACTCGGGTTATGTAACTGGATATAGCACACTGGGCGGATGTATATATGATGTTTTTTTTGGGCATTTTGTCTAATATCCTTGATGGTTTTAGTAGACGATCATTCCGCAGCAAGAAGCGAATGCTATTTGTATTGACAAGCTTGACTGCGCATTTCTAAGAGTTGTGCCTTAATCTTCTTTGGATGCCATTAAGAGACGTACAATTGATCGCGTAACGCATTGGTCAGTGTTTGTAGTGGAGGAAGAAGGCACGGTTGGAAGGTGCCGTTGGTCCGTTACCCGGCTTGTCGTTGCCGAGAGTCTACTGGTTCCCGTGGGCCGACCCTTCCGTCATCCATCAGGATGTCAGCATACCCAGGTCCACGCTTAGCTGAGCCTTTTTCAACTACACTTTCAGATACCGCAAAACTCAGCCACATCAGCCAAGATGCCCAAAGCCTTGATCCTTGTTGCAGATGGATCTGAAGAGATTGAGTTTGTCACTCCTTATGATGGTATGTACGGAGCCATGGCTGTGCGATGCCGACAGCAGGCGACTGAGGACGAAGCTGGGCTCAGACGCTGACACATGGTTCCAGTGTTGACCCGAGCGGGATTCGAAGTCAAGAGTGCAGGTGTATCGCTCCAAAACGAAGCATATGCCCAGTCAGTCACGACTCGATAGATGAACAGCATCCGAGTTTACTAACAAGTTGAGGACCTGTTCTAGCATGTCACGTAATATCCGCATTGTACCTGACTACTCGAATCTCAACTCTGTCCCTTTGCAACCTGCTCATGAGCACTTTGACGTGCTCATTCTACCTGGGGGCGGACCGGGATCGAAGACCTTTTGCGAGAGCGATGCCGTTTTGAAACTAATTCATGACTTCCAACAGGCTGGGAAGTGGGTTGCTGCAATCTGTGCAGCGACTACTGCACTAGTCGCTTCAACGAAGAAGTTTGACAAAGAGAAGAAAAGGGTCACCAGTCACCCGAGTGTGGCAGAAGAAATCAAAGTTGGGGGCTGGCAGTACAGTGAAGATCGACTGGTCGTGGATGGAAAGGTCATCACGAGTCGCGGGTAACATAAGGCCTCCCTTGAAGCACCGAGGAAGTTTGCTGACGTTCTGTATATAGACCGGGCACCGCGATGCTGTTTGCGCTCACGATTGTTGAAGTCATCAGCGGAAAAGAGAAGAGAGACGAGATTGCAGGACCCATGGTACTAGCTGAGAAGTTGTAGGGCGGACGTGTACCGTCTGCTATCGAGCTCTTATACGGCCTTCAACGCACGACATTATCCCGTTGCTGGAGACAGCAATTGTCCACGTATTCCCAAAGGCTGGTCGGTTAGAGCGGTAGATACACAGGCCAGTAAAGACAGTCGCTGTACGCGTAACCGACCGTTCAATGCACAAAATGTCTTTGCTGCGCCATCCGCTCTGCTAGTGCTAGTGTCGATGCTAACGCGAAAAGGTGCGACCCCGCGCACTAATGATGATGATGATGATGATGGAACAGAGCGATATTTTGGCTGTGCAACATGAGTTGTATCTACCTCACAAATGCGAATATTCGGAATGATTCAAGACACCGACTCGTCTCCCTGCCATACATGCATAGGCGTTGAGATACTGCAACATGCTAACGTATGTGTTCAAGGGGTAAGACGCAACAAAAGAAAGTTGCCAGCAGCGAGATGATATGCAGCTCAGATTGGAGTTGTTAGCGTGAAAGCTTACCGAATGCGAGGTGGCTGGCCGTTGTGTAAAATGGATGCAAGATTCCCGAGTCGACATGGATATTTGATTGGAGACGAGGAGTAGCGGCCTAATCAAATGTGGATTAAGCACACGCCGTCGTGTAAGGACAAATTAGCCACGCGACGATGGTGCCCTGAATTTGACAAACATGCCGTGGAACACCGTAAGTGTACCATCCGCTGAGCACTGTGCTACGGCAATAACAAGTTCTAGTGGCTGGCGAGGAAAGCGGGTTTTGTTATGACGAGGATTTGGACTTGTATGGGCGTCATGCACCTCCTGACTGCGCTTAGAGGATGCTGGTCCCTGATGAAGCATCCCCACTGTAAGATTCATTAGCCGAGCTCATTAGATGAATAAGTGGCTTGAGCCACAGACACTCTCTCCACTCTCTTGTCGTCTCGCTGCTGATGCTGACTTTGCATTTGCTAGGCCGCCAGTCTCACCAGCGGTGCCAGCATTCATGTGCACCGAGCATGTGCCAGTAAATCTACCAGTTTGCTAATCTTTGCTTTGATCAACGTCTGGGCAGTGACCAAGAACAGCTTCGCCACCATATCAAGTCCAACGAAGTACACCGACACGGTTACATTACTGTGAATCCCTGAACGTATTCCGAGCAACTTGATTGGATCGTGCAGGCACGAAACCGAGTAGTGGAGTCGGTCATGACCACGGCTGTGCCAGTGGAAAAAAGCCGTCGTGGAGACTGTCTGCAGATCTCTCGCCAAGACCCTAGAACATGTCCAAACACAAGCCGCATAGGCCGTGTCTGCCGTCGTATACACCGTATACTTACTCGGGGATGGCCGCTCCTCTCTTCTCAGGGCCGCGGCCCACGCGAGTAGCTTAATGCACAGCGATAAAGCCGGGGGATCGCTTAGAGGGGTCTCCTATATCTTGCATCTCCCCTCCATAGATAATTCACTCCCAACTTCAGCACAATCACCTACGACGTCCCCTACCAGCATGGACCCGCAGATCGTTGCGCAGATAGTGCACACGCTGCAGACAACAGCCATAGCTGCTGTGATTTTTGCCGCATGTGTCTTGCTCCCCAAACTCCAGAACAAGGCCCAACTTGGGAAACTGCCTACCGCTAGCCCGGACGGGGGTGAGAAGGCACGGCAAGCATTCATAGCATCAGCAAAAAAGCTCTATCGAGATGGGTACCACAATGTACAACGCATTCCACCTTTCGCCAAAAACCCATCTGCTGACCACATGATCAGTTCAAAGATAGCGTTTTCAGACTTATCAATGAGAATGGTAGGTTGACCCCCTTCCTAAAAGCAAATATTCAGATCATTGCTTACACCTTCTGCAGGCCAAGAAAACGTCATTGTGCCCCGAAGTTTGCTGCCAGAGCTTCGGAAGATCCCTGACGATGTCCTCAGCTTTCCAAAGGCCATAGAGAATGTGCGCTAAACATATGCCTTGTATTGGAATAGAATAATCTTACTGACCTCATCTGGTAGGATATGGAAGTCAAATACACAAGACTGCAAACCGAGGGTAGTACGGCCATCCATGTGGTCAAGAGCGAACTTACTTCAGCACTACGTAAGATTTCAAGGCAAAAAAAGCACCATGACATGCGAGCTAGTTTTTGCTGACCACCATCACAGCTCGATTGAATCCAATCATCTGTCAAGACGTCGATGCCGCGCTAAGAGAATATATGCCACCATGCGATGACTGGACTGAAGTCAATATCAACGCAAAGCTAGTCACCGTCGTTGCCAAGGTCTCGGGTCGCATTTTTGTTGGCCCAGAGCTATCTCAGGATCCCGAGTACCTTGACGCTGCATGCAATTACACTGTGGACCTCATCAATGCTGTTAACGGAATCAAAAAGCTCCGCCCGTGGCTAAAACCCTTCCTAGCGTCACGCACACCAGAACTTATTGCCCTTCGCAACCGTGAGAAGCAAGCCGAGAAAATCCTGCAGCCTCTTGTCGCCGAGCGACTAGCTGCTAAAGCCCAAGATCCCAATTGGCAGGAGCCAGACGATATGCTGCAGTGGATGATCAACCGAAGTGATGGCAAGGAGTCTGTGGCGGTGCTCGCCAAATACCAACTTGCGATTATCTTTGCCGCTATCCACACGACCACCATGACCGCCACAAATATCCTCTACACTCTTGCTGTTACACCTGAATACATTGAGTCGCTTCGAGAGGAAATCCGCAATGCCATGGCTGAGCATGATGGTATCATTACGTTCCGCGCACTCCAGCAAATGGTGAAGCTAGATAGCTACATGAAGGAGGTTATGCGACTTTACCCTCCCGGTATCAGTAAGTAAAATCACTCACAACACCTATCATTTATCTTCCGGAAAACAAAAAAACCTCAGGGAAAGAAACACTTCCATGCTAATTTGTTTTCTTTTCTCTACAGCCTCCTTCACCCGCCGCACACTCAAAGGCATCACCCTCAGCAACGGCCAGTACATCCCTCCAGGCGTCCTCATCGAAGTCCCCTCAGCCGCCATCCACACCGACGAATCCGTCTACCCCTCCTCCGACACCTTTGACGGACTCCGCGCCTACAACGCGCGTTCCTCGGGTAAAGCCAGCGACATTGCCCGCAATCAATTCGTCACCACTAACGAAGAGAACCTCTCCTTTGGCTACGGACGACACGCCTGCCCCGGCCGCTTCTTCGCCGCCAACGAAATCAAAATGATCGTCGCCCGCCTCATCCTCGAGTACGACGTCAAGATGCCAAACGGTGAGACGGAACGTTATCCCCAAATGGAAATCGGAAAGCAATCCATGCCTGATCCCAGGAAGACGTTGGCCTTTAGGAAAGTCTCTGTTTAAAGAAACCCTTTTTTTGCGGTGGCATTGTGCTTCAACGTAGAAATTCTTAACTAGAATATTACACACATGTGTTTTCTCTCTCTCTCTCTCTCTCTTCTATTGAGCAGTTTATAAGCGAAAAAAAATATATTGAAATCAAATTACTATCACACATGATTTTTCAAGTGAAGTTGGGCAACATACGCCGCATACATGCATATTATCGGCTGACAAACCCCCCAGTTCCGTCCCAATGCAGCACCCCCCCCCCCNCCCCGTGCTATATTCTTACATGCATTTCGCTTATTTTTTTTTCCCCTTTGGACAGCGGTTTAATCCAACTACAATTCACATCCCACCCCCTGCTACGTAGCGTGTTCCAACTTGTACTGCAGCATTTGGAAAGAAAGTAAGAAAGAAATGCATGTTTGAAAACGTCAAAAAAGCATATAGATCCTTAACACGTCTAGTTCTACATACACGTTTCTCTTCATTGCAAAACATGTCTGAAGGAGGGGGGAGGGGGGAGGGGGAAAACGAGAACAACTATGCTCATGGATAACTCTTTCTGTCTATTTGTCTCCAATTGTATTCGTCCTCTGCTTCTTCAACTTCGTCCTATATGCTACATAGTTCAACTCATCCCAGCTCACGCAATCTAGTATCGCTCCTCCTCCTATCCCATCCTCCCCTTCAGCTATACATTACAAAATCGCTTCAAGTATTCAAGCACGCCTTCATTCCATCATCAACCCCCCCTTTCCATTGTTTGTCCTTGATTACTCCCAAGCTCCAACCATGCACAATGATTGAGATCCAACCAAAGAAAAAGCAAAAAACAAAGATATGAAGATGAACCTTAGAAGAAATCCCTCCTCACCACGTGTCGCTTGCAGCATTGAGCAATTGCTGTTGTTTCCATATGCGTGGTATCTGATCGAAAGCAGGAAAAAAACAAAAAAGCGGTGGAACAAGTGTCGAGGCATTACAAGTGGCAGAGAAGAAGCAAATAATAGATAAGGGATGATCGAGATCGGTACCGGTGTCCAGCAACTCCTTCCAACCCCAGGTTCAAGGAAAAAGGACGAACGGGCTCCAAAACTCGCAAGATGCTTGATACAGGCCATGTATGATGAGTCATATGCTGTAATGTACAAAGGCGCATTGTTGAGGATGTTACAAAGTGCCGTATTGTTCCGATACATGGACCAAGGCCCAATCCGTCGCAGCCGGTGAACGAGAACTGACATGGCAAAAGCACGGGCAATGTTGACCCCAAACAGGGAATCGTACAACATGCATATGCCAGTAGAATTTCTGTCCGTGTGTGGTTGGGCGATAAGATGGAATCCTAGATAAAACGCCCCAGGGTCCGTGCAAAATGCCCAGGCCTTGCAAAGAAATCGAAAAACGAAGTGGTCTATAAACGTGCTTTTGCAATGCAATCCATTTGTGCGGGTATGTTCGTCTGGCGTGGCCACGTTAGGTAGTCGACATAAAGGAAAAATGTGTTGGGGACCGAGATCCGGCAGTCCCTCTCCCGGAAAGGCCATGGGCTCATGACTGGCAGTCGTCCATGAACGAGTTCTTGGGCCAATCGTATGGAGTAGATTTCCTAGAGTATGTTAGTAGTGCTCCCAATTCGTGGTAATATTGCGACTCACCAGTTGGTAAGGTTGGGATTCATATAAGCTGCGGGGTGCTTCTTGATATAATCGGTAGTAGGGTAGCCCTCGGGATCGCAAGTAACGATCTGATTGTCCTCTGGCTGGTAGATGCGGATGTAGTCTACTCGCATAGTAGCGGGAAGGTCCTTGGCAATTTCTTCCAGGTTGATGGCTGCGAAACTGTTCGACATTCCAAAATTGGCAATGATCGACAGAGGTTCCTCGGGGATGGTACGTGTGCCGATGTTGCCATTGGGGCGAACGGACGGAGCGTTCATGGTCCAGGTCTTGTCTTCACCAACATACCAAGTAATGAAGCCATCGGATCCGGTCTTGTATTCGAAGGAATAAGTCTGGTATTGCTTGCCGTCATACCAGTCGTTGTTCAAGTTAGTCAAACCAGAAATAGCTTGTTGGAAAGGGCCACCCTTGTAGGCGTTCATGCTAGTAACCGTCAGGTCGTAGACTTCCATGTAGTCTGCCTCAAGTTAGTCAAAGATAAAAGGGTCTAGAAAGTGCCATCATTACCGTAGTCAGGTTGGTACCAAATATCGAAAGGCGCAGCTTGGAAGGACTGAGAAACGACACCGACGGCATTGCTCTCTCCGGGGCCGAGGAAATGAACTGAACCTTCGAGGGCATCAATTTCCGGTGCACTACGAGATTTGCCAGGAGATGGGTGATCCTCTCCCTTGCATGTGCAAGCGGGCAACTTCATTCCAGGCAAGTAGCTGAGACCGTCGTATGAGCTTTGGTTTGGTGTGATACCAACATCGCACTCATCATGATAACTGTACGGCCACAAGCCCTCTGTAGAAGCCAGATAACCAGGACGGGCAAGGTTACCCATGGTCCAGAAACCGGGCCAGAAACCACTAACATTGCCGCGTCCTGGGAGCGAGATGCTGGCCTCAAGGTGACCACCCTTGTAGCAGAGTTTGTTCCATGACTGGACCATACCGGAGCGGTAATCGAGACCGTGGCTAGGCTCCGCCGAGAACCTGAGGTTCAGAGTACCGTCTTTAGTGAAAGCCTGATCGGGGTCGTACCACTGGAAAGCGTTAGTGCCGCTGGGACGCCAAGGAGTTCAACAAAACTTACCTCCAAATCCATAGTTGCGCCATACCAGATGTCCACGGCTTGGAAATACGGGTCGTCACCATCGTAAAAACTGCGACCATCGGTGTTGAATTCATCGGAGAAGACCAAAACTTGTTTCTCGCCGTTGGCGCCAATGCGGGTCATGGCTTCCTTGGGTGTGTCCGGGTCGATGAGGCCTGTGCGAATGTTCTTGAGTAGTGGCTCTTCTTGCTTGCCCGGTATACACAACGGGTTGCCTGAGCATGGCGTCCGTTCTGGTGCTGTGGCTTTTTCAACAAAGGTCCTAGTAAAAACAGGTCAGTATCGCCAAGGTGTAATGTATCCGAATCGGGGACGTACAGAATCGGGTAACCGACGAAAAGCATGAGAATGCCAAGAGCAAGAATTGCGAGACCGCCGACGTTGACTATTCCTCTGCGGGTGAAGACGTCGCAGTCCCTCTTATCCTTGTCGTTGGGATCGGGGTTATGCAGGTAATCGTCTTTTTCAACGTCTTCAGGGAAAAGCAAAAGTCCGGCAGAGGGCAGAATGTTGAACTTTTCAGATACGGTTTGCGTATTCAGATCGTCCTCACTGCCAGCGCGGGATGGGGCTCTCGAGTCGTCAAAGGGCGAAGCGAAGGGCGCTCCGGTAAAGTCTGAACTCCAGCTCGTACGCCTCGACGACAGGCCTGAAGGAGACTGTAGCGGGGACTCGTCCCGATAGGATCTGGGTCGTAGTCTTCCAGGCGGTAGTAGCATCTCAGCAGACTCTGCAACGGAAGCGTTGGCATAGACATGGGGCGCGCCGACGCTCTGAGAAGTTGCAGGGCGGATGGGCTGTGTTAACGAGCGGGCGGTGTTTGTTCGCGAAGTGCTTGGTCGCACCGACGGTGTGGGGAGGTCGTCGGTATTGGGCTGTTGGCTCCCCGAGTTAAGGCGGAGGTGGGGAGGGCCTTCTCCCCTTGGTGATTGGGGCATCATGGCGTTCGTGAGAGAGTGAGCGAGCGTGTGCGATAAGCGATAGTGGACGGTGAAGCTATCTGATTATTCAGATATCCGTGGCAGACCAGAGGCCAAGTGATGTAGGCGAGACAGGAGGCGGAATGAATAATATTTGTTGTTGCTGGGTGAAACGAGTGTCGCAAGCACGAATTGGCCGGTATTCAGGTGGCGGATGGAATTCCAAAAAGAGTTGCTGGCTGCGAGGACACACGACTGGCGGTGGAAAACAAAGGAATCCTCCACTCCTGTTTGCAGGGCCTATTGTCGGGTAGAGGCAGGGCGTGCAAAGGCGGCGAGCAAAAAAGACAGCTGGGAACCGCAGCTGGTGTCGTGTCGTGAGGCAGGAGAAAAGGGAGATGGAGATTCAAGGGGAAGTCGAATGGCTCCTGGCCCAGACTGGGAGGGGGGGAGGCGGCCGGGATAAGGGCGATGGGCCAGGAACGCGTGCGTCGAAAAAGCTTGGCGGCTTTCAACGGGCAAGAACAAGTGACGCAAGAGACAGAAAAGCCGGGCGCTAAATCGAAGATGCAGATGATGGGCAGTCAGCAGCAGTGGGCGTGTGGGATAAAGCAAAAGTGCGTCGTAAACGGGATGGGAATCAATGGACGAGGGGCGGGTGCAGAGAAAGGCAGAGCGGCGGGCGCCGTGGGCAAAGAGTGGCAAGATGGTTGGGAGAGCTCGGGCGTCGAGTGTTCCTGAATTTGGTACCCACTCCGGCTCCACCTGGAGACAGAGGAGACGACGACGACGGCGCCGGCGCAGGCATAGTAGAGACAGCCAGACAGGGCGCTTGCATGCGGCGAACATCAGAGGCATGACATTGGCCGGCACGTTTCAACACAAGTCGTGAGCAGCCCTGCCCTGGCGCCCCGTGGTGGAGCCGGGGCAGTGCCTCGCTGTCTAAATTGCGATTTCATGCTTCGCTATCCTTTTCCGTCTCTCGCGACATTGACGACTACGACGACGACCGCGACAGCAACCACAGGCTCGGCTGCAACCGTCGCCGCCATGATAGTGTTGACGGCCTCGCAATCGCTTGCGCTGCTCTTTTTTTTTTCCTTTTCGCGACCGTTCTGCAGCCTCGTCCATGGGCGCAGCCTGCTGTTTCTACAGAAACGTTGCTGCACGCGGTACGCACAGGAAGAGCGCCATGCCATCTTTGCTTTACCCTCTTCAATAGCCTGGGGATCATCGCCAAACCCATTACGCGTCGCACCACATATAATCAGCGAAACTCCCAGCCCCAGCAGCGACGGCCTCTAGAGTATGTAAACCACTGGCACGCTACCACAGATGTGCAGTCCAAGTCGAGGTGTAATGCCTTCAACCCTTTGTGGCCGGCGTCGGTTGAGGCTGGCTGGCTGTATGTCAGTGTCCATGCCCACCCCCCCCTCTCTTATCGCGCGCTGGTGCTTCACCACCGTATCGTTGCCGCAAATAGCGTGGCGATCTAGCTCGTCTTTTTATGATCCTCCCTCGTCCTGCTCGCCTCCCCGACGCAGCTCTGTTACGGCTCTTTGACCAGCTGGCAGTCCTGCCCACGACATGGACGCTGCCTGGACCAAACAGTTGACATGCCGAAACAAGACGTGCTCTTTGCACATGTCGTCATCCCCATCCATTATCGTCCTCTCTTTTTTTTTGAACCTGACATCTGTCTGTCTGCCTGTCTGCCTGTCTGTGTGTCCGTCTGCGGGCTTGCCGTCGAGGCGCGCGAGGCTTGAGCTAGGGTGTATCCGAAATGAAAGCTCGTAAACGCGCAGCACCACCCACGCGCTTCTGGACTCTGCCGACGCTGCCACCTCCGCCCGTGGCTTACCCGTGATTGGCGCAATCCCGTCACCCCAGCCGGCCAATCAATGCGCCCATGTCACATCCCCAGTACCGCAAGGCTGAGCCTGCCTGCCCCATGCCCCGAAATACCTGTCTGGCTCGGCTTTTAATCACTGCCCACGGTACCGTCGACCAAGTCCCGTTCCCAAAGACCTGTCAACACCACGCCAGCCAGCCAGCCTCCTCTCCAAGCCTGGGCTACTCGGCTGCACACACGTCATGTACACAGGTTTTTCCAATAAAACACCATCTTGATCGTCGCCTCTGTGAACGGTATGCTCCACTACCTAGCATCTCTACCGCTGCATATCCACCTCGCCATCCCAGCCACTACGACGTTTCAATCGGCTTTATTCGCGCAATGACCCTCGCGCCTTTGCTGGCTTGCCCATCACGTTCGCTTTGTGCTAAGAATATGCCCGGTCCCGACCGCCCCCCCCCCCACTACGACTCGATAGCCAGTGCTTTAAGCCCTACAATCCTGCCTCCTTTCTCGTCCACACCTACAACGTAGTACTCTGCCCGCGTGCCTTCCAGCTCAACACGGAACACCTTGACTGTACCGTTGGTCGCCAGCTTCACCGCGTCAATCACGCCCTTGTATTGTGACTCAAACCCAGTGCCCTTGACTTCCTCTACTTTGTTGCCTCCAAGGAGCTTCGCCAGATCCTCTATGCCCAGCGTTAGCAACTCCGTCTGCTCCTCATAGCATGAAAAGTTGGAAAATAGCAAAAGAAGGGCAACCCTTACCACTAGACACGCTGCTGCCCTCAAACTCGAGTGCCACGGGCTCAAACGGCTCGTCAGATTCACTGATGTAGTACTCCTTTACTTCCTTGAGTCCGCTTGGAACTGCCGTGTTGACGCTCTTGGTCCCATAGCTCTTCTGCGATGCTTCTTTCACGTCCCCTGACCCCGTGTCTTGGTTCGCCTTGTCGAGAAACGCCGCGTAGTCGGCGTCGGAAGACATGGTTCGTATGTGCGTCTGACCGATTACCCCGCACAATCCTGAGGGTGGGAATGTCGTCTTTGGTCGCTGAACAAGCTGGTCGAATAGCCGTGGATGGAGTCGCTCTCTCCTCGTTCTTGTACTGCCCAAACTACAATCAATCTTTTGCCCAGTTTCGCGTTGCAAGGCCGTGCGACAAGAACAGTGGTGAGATGCTCGTAATGTGCTCAACAAACGCTGTCCCAGTTTGCCCATGGTGCTAGAGCAATGGCCTAGCCGTGCGATGACGCAAATGCCCATGGCGCGTGGCCCTCCAAAGCCGGCCAGGCACAACCCCACTCTCACCCTCCATGTACCTTACCAATTAGACATTCCAAGTGCACACAAACTGATGCTTTTACTCTCGTCACGCTAGCACACTCAGAATTCCATACTGACTGCTTTAACATTCTTGACTAATTAGAAAATACATACAACACCCGCAGAAGCGGTTACACTATAATGCGCAGGGTATCATCGCCGTGCAGGAGAGCGCGTTATCACGTCCCCCACATTCTACCTTGACCTCCATCCAACTACAAATCCACAGCCGGACCCTTTCGTCACAAAAACTCCAACCCAGAAAAAAGAAAACCGAAGTCATCTGAGCAAATCTCACAAAACAAACAGTGTAGGGGTGCAGAAGAAAAAGAAGACATGATAGAAACGCTCGACGTGGCCCAAGCCCTGCCCTCTGCAATCATACTTATGGCTTTTGCTCAGCGGCAAGAGCATGAGTCACGCCATTGGTAGGCGCAGTGCGTGGGCTGCTCCGCTCAGATTTCGCCGCATTTGGCTTCGAGTCATCACCTTCATCATCATAGTTCTCATCCACATCCATGTGCCGAGCAGCCGGTTCGTGGTGCTCAGGACGCTCTGGCTTCGATGTCTCAGACATGCGGGACAGTGGTCGCGCAGTAGCCATCGGTGGGAGCGAAGGTGGGTGGTGAGCAGCCTCGGATGGATGGTAGCCATCATTGAACCGTCTGGGGTCAGGGCCATCCTGGGGGCTCTGTCGTGGCACTTGAGGCGACGACATGCGGTGTGGGGGTGTAGGCCGACGGCTGTGAGGCTCTTCAATCTTTTGGCGCTTTTCATCATTCGTAGGTGGCTTGGCGCTAATGTGGTCATTCTCCTCCCATTCGCGGTGTCTCTTTGGCGGCGCAGTAGGAGGGCGCTCATCACGATCGCGGGCCGCTTGCTCAGCAGCAGCTTGAGCCGATGCTGGTGGAGGAGCGCCACTAGCAATACCACCGCCAGTAGAAGGATCAGGGTGATGCTGGTAAGGCCCCTGGTAACCATTGCGTGGGGATGCTGTTCGATTCTCCACGATAGGGCGCACTTCGGGGGCAGGGCTGCTAGGACGGGCACTGTATGGAGGAACGGCACTCTGTGTAGACCCTTGGCTTGGCGGACCACCAAGACCAGTAGGTGGTGGGGGAGGTGGGGGAGGCACACTGCCAGCGTGAGGCCCGTAGTTGGGATTTGAGATACGGGTAGGCTGGGGCGGCTGTTGTGGCGGTTGCTGGTGCACAGGCGGCTGTGGTTGCGCATGAGCTGCTTGAGGGGTGAGCTGCGGTGGCTGAGGGTGGTAGGGACTAGGAGCAACATGGTGCGTCTTTGGAGATGGAGACATGCCACGACGCATCGGTCCTGGGACAGGAGGTGGAGGGCCGGCAGGGCCCTGAGGACCAGGACCGCTGGTGGGAGGGCGCGGGGGCTCTGCATAGGGCCTAGGCGCTTCCTGTCTCGGGCTAGCAGGCCTCTGAGGAGCATGCTGGGTAGGAGGACGAATGCCCTCGCGCTGCTCATATGGGTTCAATTGCTGAGGCGGTAGACCCGGATCGCGAATCTGAGCAAGAGGGCGGTCCCAGCCAGCTGCCAGAGCAGGAGGAGCAGGGCCTTGAGGAGGCTGCTGTGGTTGAGGAGCACCCCATTGAGGAGCAGCTGGACCATGAACTGACGCAGGCTGATAAGCCTGGGGGTGTACATCCTGAGGTATTGGAGCATTGCCTTGATTTGGGGCCCCGGCAGATGTCTGTCCATTCTGAAGAAGCTGAAGGCGAGCCTTGATGTGTACATTGGATGGGTCGAGATCGGCCGCGCGCTGGTATGCGTCGAGAGCATCGGCTGTCTGGTTGTTGCAAGACTCATACTGCGGCATTGTTAGTGATGCATTTTCAGCATAGGAGCAATGGACTACTTACCAGTGTTCCCAGGTCGTACCAGACTTCCGAAATGTTGGGGTTCAATCGGATTGCGCGAGAGTAGGCATCGAGCGCATCGCGGTACTGGTTGATCTGGTAGTACAGTACACCAATGCTGCACCAGAAGGTTGGGTTTCGGCCGTCACGGTATACAGCTTGCTGATAAGCCTCGTACGCCTTGGGGTACTTTTGTTGAGACATGTAACAACGACCGAGCAAGTACCAACTCTGTGCATCCGTTTGATCTAGAGTGAGAGATTAGCGGCTGGCGCATGATCAAGCATGGTTACAAGACTTACCAGAAGCGACCGACTTCTCAAGGTATTCAATGGCTTGTTCCTGGCTCGCGTAGTTTGTGCTCTGTTGGTGATGAAGCCATCCAAGTTGTTGAAGCACCTTCGCGTGGTTGGGATCGCGCTCGAGGACCCGGCGGTAAGCACCCTTTGCAGCTTCGAACTAGCTCATGTGTTAGCTGTTGAAAGCTTTTAAACTTTGATGATACGAACCTCCTTCTGTTGTTCATAGACGTGTCCAATCTGGAACCAAATGTCCTCCTCAGTGAGTGGGCGAGGAGGGTTGGTGACGATATATTTGAAGCACTATGAGGAGTTAGAATGTTTTCGCCCGTCGCAAGTTGCGATGCTACTTACGTCCAAGCTCTGGTTGAACTTTTGCTGCTGCTTGTAAATTATACCCAGACGGAAGTAGATCTCGTTGGCCTTCTCAAAGGTAGGCTCCATACGCATGACTTGTGAGAAAGCTTCCTCGGCATGCTCCAAAGATCCATAGCGGTCATAGAGGATGCCAATGCCATACCACAGTTTAGGCTCCTGGTAGAGGTTAGTTGGCTGCATTATCTGCAAGTCAGAGAAAACATACCTTGGGATCAGAGAGGTGGTACAAGGCTTGTTGGTAGGCCGAGTAGGCCTGCTGCAGGTCATCCATCATCAGATAGCAGTGGCCTGGTAGAGTTAGCAATGGTCTTGGAAAGCCACGAGATGATGTTCTTACCAAGACTGCCCCAGACGTCACCGTTTGTGGGGTCAACTTTCAGAATGGTGCGCAGGTACTCTACAGCGGCTGGAAAAGCATCCTTGGTGCGCAGGATGCAGGCAATGCCTTGCATAGCCGGTACAGACCATTGGTTGAACTTCAAGGCCTGTTCGTAACATTGCATGGCGCCGTCATAGTCCTGCATTTGCTCGGATAGAGAGCCTGTTGCGTGTCAATGAAGGTCTATAGCGCGCGCGACGGGACATTGCTTACCCATCTGTGTCCAGACGGCCTCGGTCAATTGACCCAAGTACTGGGATGAGGTCTTTGGCTGGTTCGCGTGGGGTGGGTGGCCATTCACCTGCGCGTGCGCAGGATGCTGGGCTACATGGTGTGCTGGTATGCCCGTAGTGGGCGAAGGCTGCTGGTGCTGGGCCATGATGGCTTGCTGCGACTGAGCTGCCTAGAATGCGACGATTGCGCTACCTGGGCCGCGACAGTGGCAGGGCGGTTGATAGTGAGCAAGTGTCGTCAAGAGCGGCTATGAATGGCGCCAGGGCGGCTGGCTGGGTCAGTTGTGAGATGGAGAATGATGGTGTTGATGATGGATGCTCACTGGTGGGTGCTGGGCGCGCGTCTTGCAAAGCGTGCCGGCGGGTGCGAGTCGAGGCGTGGAGAGGCTGGCGCGGAGAACGACAGCAGCGCGCAGAGGAACACGGATGATGTGGACCCCGACCTGGATCAGGCAAGTGGTATGCGATGCACCAGAGCTGGCGTGATGGCGCAGTGAGGGCTTCGGGCAGGAGGGAGGGAGAGAGAGAGGGAGAGGCAAAAGGCTGGAGTAGGATGCAGCCTCGTGGAGGAGAAGCAAGTGAGGAAGCAGCAGACGAGCGAAGAAGGAAGGGGCAGGGCGGTCCAACGCTCTTTCTCTGTGGGTTAGGGTTACTGGATGCGCCCAGGATGGGTGGGCTTTCATCTGTGCGGGACCATGGGCGACGATATCCTGGTAAGCGCGCTAGTGCAAGCCACACCGGGGTCCGCTATTTCTCTGAGCGACCCGTTGCCAGCAAATTGCGTGCCCAGCATCATCACCACCGACGCGCTGCCTATGCGCCCGCACCCTGTTCCTGCGCCTGTGAGACGACCGGTTTGGGGCCGCTCTCGAGCAGAAAAACCAATCCTCCCCCCAAGGCCCACGACACCGACACGTCCGCTGCAGCGCGCTCGACCGACGGCAGCAGAGCCGCCATGGGCCCCGTGTTTGTCCTGCTCCCATGTCGTGCTGTCACAGTCAGGAAACGAGGTCGTGGTCGATCCGGTAGCGTTCGTGCCAGGTTCAGCGGGCTCCGCTAAGTACTCGGTTGTGATGGATACGCTACCACATGGCGCTATATGCGCCTCATACATATAGTGAACAGATGAATCTTATTTGGCCGGTGTTCCAGCACCTATACACCATCGGCACCAGGGCGCCACTGGGTGCTGTCATTACTCGGGCTCGTGCCTGGTGTCTGGCAGCTTGGATCGCGCAGTAGCGGCGTTGTTGCACCACATTTCCAAACGTCGGCAGCATGCCTAGCCTTGAGGGCTGGGTACAGGAGGAGCGCACATTGCCGCCATACTGCCCTCTAGTACAAAACAAAATGGGCCCCTTTGATGAAATTCTCCGCTTGTGGAATGTGGGTTGATCAAATGCATAAAAGTCAGAGCTACGATCATCTTGTCCCGGGCGAGGGAGGGCGATGGTGGTGGGTCGTGGGTCGTGGGTCGTGGGTCAGGACGCCTATCGCGCGCTGCTGAGAGGCGTCGCAACAATGCCATGCTGGACTGCTGCGAACTGCAAGCAATGCCCGAGCGGCCAGCTTGTCCAGCTTTCAGGACATACATGTCTGGCCGTGGGGCGTTGCGCCGATTCTTGTATGCAGACGAGCCTCGCCCCGTAAGAGGGGCTCGGGGCGTGTTGCATGTGCCATACAGCGCTGCGGCAATGGCAGCAGGTGCAACTGCGACGGTGCGGAAACACAGCTTGTATGCGCTGCAGCTAGACCACGGCGTGTGACGGTGCTGACAGTTGTCGTCGAAAGGCTGGGCTCAGGGTGCCGGCACCGCGCAGGCTCCCTGGTACACAGACTACGGTCGCACGGTGGCACACGAGGGGCAGGGTGTCATGATTAACGACGGATCAGCGCCGCCAAAGCGGCAGACACACCTCCACACCTGAAGCTTCCGGTCGTCTGCTTAGCGCGACTTGGCACGTCGCTGACGCAAATTGTCCTCCGCTCCCGCGTCCTCGGCAGAAAGCTCGTGTCACCCAATGCATCCCTGCCGCGGCCTGCAATCTGACAAGAGCCGATCATTTGCTGCCGCCTGAGCTTGTAGCCGGGATCTCGCGTCGCCGCCTCAGCCTGCAGGACCAGGCCTTTGGGGTCTGCTGCTGCCGCGCCCTCGAGCCATGATTGCACCGAGGAGAGCATGCTGGGCGGCCTCCAGCCTGCAGCCTGCAGCCTGCAGCCCTTCCCCCCCTCCTCCGCAGAGGCGCAGTGGACAAGGCGAGCGAGGCGCACGTACGTGCATACATGTCTCCATATTTATCTGTAGGTATCGACTTACTTACATACTTACATACGATGGACTATGTATGAACAGGACTGGCGCGCCGCACTGGTGGACGCTGGGGTGGCACGGAGAGGCGTGACCAGAAAGGACATCGGCCCGCAAAAAACGCCACTCAGCGCGTCTGGGCTTGGGGCAGAGAACCGCAGCCACGTGAAACTTACCTAAGCGGTGTGGGCCCAGGGGCGAAGCCGTGCCGGTTAGCGAGCCGCCCCCCATTCTGTGAGCCACGAATGCGGAAGGTCCAGTGACTTTGGAGCACGTCCGATGCCATACTTTGGCTCTGAAACAATCTCGACCTACCAAGGGTACTCCCACTCCCGTTGCGGCCACGGCGCCCAATGGCTGGTCCATCCTACAGTCCCTAGATACATCTCCTACTAGCACTCACTATAGCTGTAAGGCGGATACGAAACACGCTTAGAGTTTGTTTCATGCCTGCCGTCGATGAAGCCGAAAATGCTCGGACAAGCAACCACACAAGCTTTGCAGTTTAGGCTTTGGCTGCTGGTGCTTGAGTAGATGCCGGTTAGCTTGCAAATGTACTGCTACTCTAAGTACTGTGTGCATACACGCTATACATTCAAATGTCGATCCCAACCGCCCGGTACTCTACACAAGACTGTGATAGCGCCTCGGCCGCTATAGTAATGGCCACCCCCATCCAGAGTGCCGATGTGCCGATATGCCGACGTCTATCTCTACAGGGCGATATGGTGGTAGTGTATGTATACATGTACAGGTTGGGTGCGGCCAGATGCCAAGATGCAGAAATATACTCTGACCATAATACGGATAAATGTTCGTCTTATGTCATCTTCATCGCGAGCAGGCGGAATAGACCTTTCTGGCAGCAAACGCAAAATCTGGCCAATGGCAGCAGGCCCGGCATCAGCCATTGACATGACATGCGTGTGAAACTCTGCCGGTTCGACTCTGTACGAGGCAACCATGAAGCTCAAGAGCGAGCTGCCATTGCTCGCATCACCAATCAAGCGTACTGGGCGCAGAGCCACAGTGGTCGCGTTGGTCGGAGGCTATGCACCATGCTTGCCATGACTGTTGTTGACGCCCATGACGCGTCCAAGTCTCTCTCCCTGCCGCCCTGCTGCCTTGTAAGGCTCTCCCAGTCGAAATATCATCTGCATCAACCGATTACTAAGAAACGAACTTTGTCTGCCTCCTGAACGTGTGTACATAGTACATATGTACGTAAGTAGTCAACAGGTACATGCGGAGATGAAGGTCCTTTCCTAGCGGCTCCGTCATATGTAGTATACCACACACAAGTACATACGTACAGAGATGAAAACATGGAGAGATCAACCACACCACCAGTTCTCAATCCCATTGTGTTGTTGCGATGATCCGGTCCAGTTCTGAACAAGGCGCGTGCCGGATGTTTTCTTTCTTTTTGACGTGCCAAACCAGCCATCGGTGAAGACGAACCGATGCATCGATGACGAGGCTCTCAGATCTACACTGCATTGGCCTACCCGCATCGTGGCCCAAGTAGCCCCTGTCGTCAATGGCATGGCCAGTATAGTAGCAAGTAGACGGCACGGGTGAGTGGCTGAGGCGGGAGGGCAGTTGAGGCGTCGCGTTGAATTGGGCGTCGTTCTTGAAGCGGCAGTAGCTGCGTGGGCTTTGTGGAAGGAGCGAGCCTCGTCTTGGCGGCGCCCCAGCAGGCGGCTGCCGGTGCGGAGATTTTGCTGCGTTCATCCTGGCGCCATGCTTTTATCCCAGCCATGTCACTGTCGTGAGCCTGAGGGCTGCCTGACGAGTCTGGCCCCAGCTTGCTTCTGCTGCTTGTTGTGCTGTGCCAGTGCTAGCCCATTGGACCTTCCCCAGCCCACCAGAAGCAAACATAGCCGCACAACAAGCCGCCGCCAACACGGAATCCCACTATCAATAACGCGGATGGATGCGATACCGCGCCCACACGGCTGCATACTGGCGCCCAGATGCCTACCGCGTCTGGCCTATTTAGCCAATTCTCCTTTTCCTCCTCAGCGGGATTCCGTGAACATCCCCTCCCCCTTTACCGCTATCCTTGCTATCCGCCCCCTCATACAGTGTGGGATACCGAACCGTCATACCACGCTTGACTGCTTGCAGCCATGCGTCAGTGCAAGCTCGACACCCAATCTAGGCCATATTACTATAAGCGGTGCGGGAGCAACAGTCATCCCATGCAGATCTAAATTCATTAACAACGGTCCCGCCTGGTACCCCCCAGGACCCGGTAACTCTGTTCCCTCTGGCTGCTTACTCTACTAGTACTACTGCCTACACGCGAGCATCTAAGCATGTACTAAGTACATACTTACGTATGTCCTCCCCCTCTGCAACACTTTCCGGGAGAGAATGCAGGCGGCTAATGCGGGCGATCGACAGACCCCGCGTGGGCGAGACATGCAAGTGGTTGGAAAGCGCCGTTGTCTGACAGGTAGCGCATGACGATGCAATGGAGAGGCAAGAGGGAGACGACTCGTTTGCTGGTCCACATTTTGCTGCATTCGCTGCTGGTCCAGCAAGGGACAAGCATTTCCTCTGCCCACTTATCGTCCCACCCTGCGTCCGTCATTGTCCAAGCAACCGGGCAATGACTTGCCACACGCATACACTCGAATAAACGGGAAGGCGCATCATGCAGTGAGAGTCCCCGCTTTCTCGCTTCGTACGCGATGCCGTGGTAGACAAGAGCAAATTCTATCATTATCGCCATCATCGCCCACTGCCCATGGTCCACCCGCCCCTCCCGCTCCCACACCACGCCCGTCCTGCATCATGTGCAACCTGGCTGTGCACTGAAGCTGATGACTTGGGGGGCTGTTGTGGGCGCAGCCACAGCCAGGGCCGGCAAGATCTCGGAGCAACCCTGCGACCACAGGTGGGACCATACGCTCCTCCCGGTGACATTGCCCGGGGTCGAAAATGGGTTGCATTAGCAACCATGCGGCCTCTAGGCTGACTGGGCCAAGAAAAGAAAGCAGAATCCCAAGCGCCCAGCTTCGGTGGCTGATCCGGCACTTTCGCTACCACCTTGTTGTTACGCGTAGTGCAAAGGTACTATGTCGGCGTATACCCGCTTGGTTCCCGATCCGATGGCAAAGCCTCTGGGACAATAACGTCATGATGCGCTCCAATGTGTACACCATCGCGGGATATGTCTTTGTCTGCTCAAAGCCTGCTGACGTGTCCATTTTGTTTCTACATGGGAATGCACAAGATATTTCCAGAAGTTTTACAATGTGCAACAACAGAAATAACGGCCCTGATCCATGTTGGCGCGTGGCCCAAAGCCGCTACATGACCCAGCAAAGTCAATCTTTAGAATCCACCAACCGCCGCAATCAATTCAATCACATATGGCGGGCATGAACCAATGGGGGCCTCGAATCCTTCGAAAATGAGGACAAGTCCGCTTCAAGGCTGAATCGAAACCTTATATTCTGGAACCCATTTAAACATGTTGCACTTCGTTCACGTCCCTAGCCCCGTAGCGACCAAACTAAGCTTTATGACAAAAGGCAGTGACATTCAAAGCCTGTACGTACCGGGCTAGTCAATGGCTGTGTACTTGGAAAGAAAAAAATGTGGAAAGAATTCCGGGGTAAGCCCTAGTCCGACTGACAGGTGACGACGGAACCTGGTAGAACAAGTAGGAGTAGTAAGGGTTCCTCGCCAACCTAACGACTCGAGGCATACTGCGCTAGCTATCCGTTCGTGCCGCGCGGTATCTATGTATCTCCTTCCCCCCTTCCCCTTTAGCGGTAGCAGACCGTTGAGATGAGATTAAAGCAAACTCGTCTCTCTCCCATGTTTAGTGCTGACATGTGCCATGCCTTGATCCCCGAAACCTTAAAGCCTTACTTTCTCTCAATACCTGTATTTCCATCTCTTTCCAGCACCCTCTTTGCCGTTTTGCTTATCTTTGAGTAATCGTTTTTAATATACCACAACGGGAAAGTCAACAAGGTCCCTTTACGTACGTAACCTTGGCACCTTGGGATCCGTTTTGTATGGTCCGGTTTTACCAAACCCCATCCCACCCAAGTTCCCACAACTTCCCCCCCCCCATACCCTGTACTTACACAGGTACATAATATGCATGTGCATTGCGGATGACGCTTGAACCCAAGGCCGGCTTTGTCCCAATTGCATACTAGAGCGTCACGACCAACCTCGTATCTGCCGGCTATTGCACGCACATAGTATGCGTTGCGTCTGTCCTGTCCAGGGCTTCTCAAACGCTTGACGCACCTGTTGCAAGGCCAGTCTCTACTTTTCAAGCGTTCGGCTCGATGATCAAACAAAAGTGGGGAGGGGGGGAGGGCGAAGGGAGGGTCCGACTCGATGCCCTTCCAACATGAGTCGCAAAGTCGATCGTATTGTGTCGAGCATCTTGCTCATCCTTGGCAATACAACGCGTACATTGAAACGCATTAAACATGTCACGATACCCTGACTTTTGATCGCATGAGGCAAGCACATAACACAAGACAAATTACAATACCATAATGCTCGGTGTAAGTAATGGTTGTGACTAATTACATACCACGGACCGCATATCGATCCGAGTTTTTTTTTTCTTCCAGAAGGAGACATACACGGAGAGTGGAGATATTGTACTATTGAAATCATAAAGAAAGAAAAGAAACAAAAGAGTACAAGTCATGTGGAGGAAACAAAATAATACAGTTGGGGGGGATATAACACGCGCGTATGGTGCGTATGGTGCCTTGTGGCTATCCCTTTTCTGGCTGAACAGAACTTCTTCCCCCTCCTCCCTCCGGAAAAGAAACCCGCCCCCCAATCACTCAAAAAAAAACACCGAGACGAATCGCCAAACGTTCCTAGCCTGGTTAGGATAAACGGGAGAAAGGAAGAGAAAAAAACGACATTTCATGTTTTGTTGCCCATCGGACCGAAAACCACAACTCGGGCCTTTTGGTTGTGTCTCTCAGGAAATGTGGGCATCGCATCCATGGCTGATCGGAGAAGCCCGGTGCACGTGTTTGCTCACTTTCCAGGTTCCCTCTTGTAGGGGGAAGAGGCCTTGTGTCGACTTTACACGGCCTTTTGTCGGTCGACTAATGTTTTTTTGAGCGTTGGTGCCTGGCGCCTTGTCTTGAAAAAGCCGTAAAGTAGATTTTCACCCAAGTCTTCCCGAGAATGTCTCCCTTTGAGGTTTCAGTCCCCCGCGTAGTACGTGCGTGCCCTCCGCCGTCCATCCCTTCCGTCCTATCCGCCGCCCCCGTTGCTGGGCCCCTGGTCGCGCTTCCAGGTCAAACCCTCCAGTCCCCGCATATCTCGTCTTTCCCACAACCACCACGTAAATGGACTCTTGAACTCTATGCAGGCACGCTTTTTTTAGGCTCCTCTTACTTGCTAACCTTTTTCCACATACACCCTGTACACATCCCCTGACTTCGGTTGTTGACTTTGTGCTCCCGCTGAGTCTCGGGGCATGGGTGGCCCAACCGTAGTTTTTCGGCTTCGTCGCAGATTCGCAGTATAGGCCCATTGTTGGGCTGCGGTTGGGGGATCCAGTGGTTACACACGTGTATGGTATAGACGATGTAACACATGTTCAGGTCGGTGGGTTGATTTCGAGAACTCGTATGTCTTGATACTTAAAGACAAGATAGTGTCTGGTAATCAATATAGTAGGTGAGAGAACCAGGCTGGATGCCTTCTATGAGAGGCCTTCAGTCCAAAGATCTCGTTGTCCTGTGGTAAAGAGTGGTGTAGCGTTCTGTAAGGCGCTCTTCCCTTTGTAATGGTCGACGGTTCTGCAATCGACGACAACACGATGGCTGATTAGATCCCTCTGGTGCGCTGCACAATGGCTCTCCAATTCGTTCGAAGCCAATCTTTCAAACCCCTCGCAACATTACCGGAACGGCATCACAACTCCACGGGAACAAGGCGGAACCAGGTGTACGATTAAAAGCCGGGGTACGATCCGAATATTAGTAGCTCGAACCAGGAGAGGGTGTCCAGATTAGCGAGCTGCTAATCGTTATGTATGCCCTCGTGACGAGACCCACAAAGCAGCCACGATCCAGTGACGGTAATGACGTTAACGAAGCGATAGGATGAAAAAGTAACTTGCCTACCCCGGAAAGCAATGATGGCTCTATGCCGAGACAGAAAAAGCAGAGGAAAAGAGACTCTTCAAATAATTGAGGGGGAAGCAAAAATGATAACGAAAATTGGGAAGAGAGAGAGAGAGAAAAAGAGAGGGGGGGGGAAAGTGATGCTGGTAGTGGGGGAGCAGGAGTGAGAGTCAAAGTAAGCTGGCTTGCTTTTCGTCCCTCCCCCCCCCCACCATTGACCAGAAGTATTGACCAGACATGATTAAGACTTGTCGTTAGCAACGAGTCGGGCAATAGAGTAAAGGCAAAAAAAGCAAAGACACTTGGAACGCAGGCGCTGGTTGCACGGGCCAACGTCTTAGCCCCCCTCATCCTGCATTTCTGTTCACACCCTTACATCGTGTGCGACAGCCGCACCAACGTATCCCTTCTTTTTTACTAGGTCCTTCTTACGAGAGATAATCTGTGGCCAAATGGGCTGACAAGCGTCAACAAGGGAGGTGACCGCTGACTGACTACGTAAATAGTATTGATTAGTAAAAAAAAAAGACGGGCATGAACAAGGAACCACGGTGTTGATTCAGAAGGACATGACTAAACGCCAGCTGTGTGGTGCGATTTTGACCTGCTGCCGAATCGTGGCTTGGTGTTGATGTTGACAAGGGTATTTCTTTTTCTATCCTTTTTTCCATCACTTTGCAGGCGGGTGCCGAGGTAGCGTGAAATACGGATAGTTTATTGTTTGTGGTGCTGGCATGACGTGCGACGGCGTGTTGCGAGCGGCATGCTTTGACTTTGGCCAAGATGTGTGAGATAAAAGGGGGAAGAAAGCAAAAGAGACTCTCGCGAAGCAGTGACGATGGTTCGCGCTAGTCCATCTGCAGGAAATGCGCGATGATCCCATCTCGTTTGCTGCGACCTCTGGTAAACTTTGCTCAGAACACCAGTCTAGACTCCGTCGTCGGCTACTGTTGTCTTCACACTCCTTTGATCGTGACTTGTAATTGCACTGCGACATGAGCGGGTCCGCCTGACATTCGTCATCCAATATTCAGCTCGCAAGATTCCGCAACCAAGGCAAGCCCTGTGACACGGCTGAACCTTGATGGCGGGTCGCATCCGCGTTTTCGAGAAAATACCACGGAGGGAAGGATCGCAGCCGACGTCTGGGCTAACGAATAGGGTCAAGTCATCGCTGGACGCCTCGAACAGCTATCACACTGGATCGTAGATTGACAGGGTTTGAGACTTTGTATCCGCTAGATTGATAGATGCCCAGATCGTCTTTCCGATCTCAACCTACCCTACATAGTTCCACGATTGCCGCCACAGAACCATTATATGGTCATGCTAAGTACATGGACTCCAGTCCTCTCGAAGGCATTCGATCATGTGGTCGCACACCTCCAGGTCAATCTGTAAATCCTTGAGTTCTAGAAATCGTGCTCGATTTTCATGAATTATTGGTGTCTGAGTATTACAAGCCTGCATCTCAATCCCAGACGTCTGAGACTTTGTCTGGCTCCCCTTTTTGTCCGTCCATGTGACCGGCACACATGCTGTCTCAATAAGACATAGTTATATTATCCGCTTTTCATAGCATCGTTGTAATCTGTCATTGCATCTTGAACACCAACATACGCGTCATTTGTCGTAAATTATTAAAGTGGAAGGGACCGTCTCACACACTGACCCGCTCACGCCATGGCTACTGCTACTCCCCCCACTCAATGGCACCGAGAGATCTTCATGCGTATTGGAACTTGCGTAAACATCCAACATCCTACGCATACACATGCCTAATGTGGACAATCCCATGTAGAATTTGCGAAATGCCATTTCCAACAATATGCAACCCCCCCCCCCCCCCCCCGACCAAGTATCGTTTATTGGCAGGCATACTTTTCCGAGTATCCGCCATGTGTAACATCCTACAAGAAGACCAATGCCCGAGTTCGAATACCGAGGTGTGAGTGCTTGTCATCCTTCAGCTTGAGGCAGGGCAGCCCTGTCAGTAAAATATCCGACCGTTCCGCTGCTCCAGCTGCGAGAACAACCTCAGAAGGTTAAAACGTCCTGAAGCTGTGCTTTGCCCATGTGGCTTAGAGCGGTGAGTATATGATTCCTTTTTTCGGAAAATAAAGAAAGTAGCATGATGTTCTATTGAAACCACAGGGTTATTATCGGTGAGGAAGATCATGGCAATTCAAAAAACACGCTTACAATCTGTGATATCGGTGTTTGGAATGCGCATGTTGTTTTACCTGCTTTTCTCTTTTTTTTCTCCCTACAGCTTGGCCTCCTAACATTGGACAAATTGGTATTGAACTCCATCTCAGATTGATATCCATCCCCGTGATGGACGCAAGTTCATATGCTTCCATTAACTGGTTGCGTTTCCCGGAGCTAAAAATTTCCTCTGCGATACTTGTGTCGAAATTGCCATTACTTGATGATCTGTGTTAGCTGGTACGGGCTATCTGAAATGGCTACATAGAGTACTTTTGGCTCAGAAATTGGTCCAATAGTCAGTCAAGGAGATGTTAAGAAAGTTTCTTCAGTGCTGAAACCTGAAAACTCCTCTCTGCGTCTCGAGACTTTCAAAGAAGTTGATTCTAATACTGAGATGGTCTCCGTATCTGGGAGTTATTTTTTGGTTTTAGAGGGTGAGAGATTCGAAGTTGCCATTACATGAGGCTCAACGACCGTATGTTTCACGCGTGGTAACTGGAAAGCATATCGTTTAATATCCAGGTAGAGAAAGGCACATCAATGAATTGCAAAGTCATATTAGAAAGCAGGATTGCAATGCCTACATGATAGAGCACGTACGTGCAAGACGATCTTCCGTCGTACATGTCCATCAATATAGTCAAATCAAACAATTCAAGTCATACAAAGCCATATATTCACATTGGATTCAGCGCGAAGTAGATCACACAAAGAAGATAAGAACAGAATTACTCACCAGCAGACTACAAGAATCTGACAAAAAAAAAGATGAAAAATGGATACATGGCATCCACTCGACTCAGAAGAGCTCTCATAACATTTAGCAACTGAAAATAAAACTAGAAGAAAAATTGACATAGAAAAAAACGCCCATAGGTCGATGATTCTCTCGACGCTTCTCCCGTGCCTTGGTATAGCCTAAGTCCATTTCTTCCCCAGAGAAGACAAATAAAAAAAGAAACCCGGAAAACGCCGCTGAGATGCTTTAGCCCCACCCCATTTGATAGTACAATGTTACACCTTCATTACACAACACTCTCGCATGGCCGGAGATACATGCACTGTATCTGCTTGCATGCTTGGGCGTCTGATGCTACTCGGGCGACGCAGCATTCGCCGGCTCCACGCTAGCACTCATCCTATTCCTGTCTTTGCCGCCGCCGCCCAGGCTGAGTTTGATCTTCTTCTTCTTGGGCGAATCACCGCCGTCGTCTGCGTCGCGATCTCTCTTACCCTCGCCCCTCTCGCTGTTTTCGCTGTGCTTTCGGTCGAGATCTGGTCTGCTACCCGTCTTGAGCTTGACTTTGAGGGTACCGCCGCTACCGTTTGTAGATCTATCTCGGTCGGCCTTCTTGATGTATGAGCTCTTTTTCTTGATCTTGCGACGCTCGGGTGTATCATTGTCTAGGCCGAGTTCGTCTGCGTCTGCATCGTCGCCGGCAGCGAGTTTCTTGGTAGGCGAGATGCCTTTAGATTTGCTGCTGGTTTTTGGAGCTGGGACGTCCTGAGAACCGGGTGCGGGTGTGCCCATTCGGCTTCCGAGTGGCGTATTGCCAACACCCGAACCTGAGCCATTTTGTCCTACAAGCTTTGCCATTGCATTTCGTGAACTCTGTCGCCCACTTATACCCAAGCACTTTTCCAAATGTTGTGCGAATCGCGTGATGAGCAAACTGCGCTTGCAGTTTGGACAGGTGTGCCATGGAATATACGAAGCTGGCTTGCCGCCCGTGTTGAGCTTGATTTCCTTGGTGTCGCCACCGGCCATATCTGTGTCTTGCGATCCGGGTGTGCCGACGCTCTCTTTCTCAGCATTCTTTTGCTGTTGCTTAATAAGCTCGCGCTCCTTCTTGCTCTTGGCCATGTCGGTAGGAAACGGGTTGCCGTAGACATCGTGACCCGATCTCTGTACCCAGGGATAGAGCATACAGTACTCCTTGGTCAAATCAGGGTTCTGCATGCCCTTGCCCATGATGGGGTACATGAGGCGCGGCAGCTTGCAATGCGGACATATTATCTCAGGCGTCGTCTTGAGCGGATTCCCCTTGAGAAATACGCGCCCATTCTCATATTTCGCTGCTGGGGTCTCTGCGATGGGAATTGTTGTGGCGCCGTTGGTGTTTTGCTTCTGCGACTGCGGCTCGAGGTTGGCGAGGGCGATTGATTCGGCCTGGGTGGCAGCCGACTGCATGCGGAGCAGCTTCTCGGACCGGTGACATGATAGCGCGGTGCCATAGACGATGTTGCTCAGTAGTTCGTCCAATATATCCGTCGTCTGCGACAATATTAGCAGGACGCAATGACTTTGTCAAGGACGCATAACAGAGGAGGCGGGTTATGGGTGGAGACCATCATACCAGTTCTGTCAGCGCGTCCGACGGCAGTCCGACTGCAGAGGCGATGCCCTCGGCCTGGTCGTCTGCCAGCCGGTCCTCAGACATATCGCGCGCGCTCTCTCGCTCTGTCACTCTTTGCTCGCCGTCGACGGTGCGTGTTGGGGAGACGAAGCGCTGGCACGGCACATGAACGGACATAGATACACTGAGACGTTAGCGTTAGTCGCGGGAGTTACCCATAGTACCCCTGTCCCCGGGCCCGGTTTAGCGCAATGCACTCCCCATGCAGCCCATTGCGAACCTATCTGCCCTACCCCACCCCCATTACGCACACGACCGACATGTAAAGCGCATAATATTATATTCCCAACGGTTCCAACAGGAAACCAATGCTATCCATTCTTCGCGCACCTATAAATATATATCTATTTAGAGTAATACTTGGTGCCTTTCACCTCACTTCCCATCTCGCTAACCGACCAATGCTACTGCCCGCTGGTCTTACAATGCACATGCGATCCGACGGCGATATCCCTTGTGCCCCCACAAGGCTCAGCATCCTGTCCACAGCCAGGTTGGCTACAGCAGTCGGCATACCCTCTGCGAGGTTATAGTTGCCCGTGGTGACAAAGCCAACCAGGTCCCCCTCGTCGGGAACCAAGGGGTAGTCCTCCTCACCGGCTCTGGGCGGGCCCTGGTCTAATTTTGACGGTTCGAGTAGTCTTCTTGCAAGCTGCCTTTTCGGATTACCACTAGGCTTGACATCGCTAGGCCGAGATCCCTTCTTGTTTAGCATGCGCTTGTCTTCACCAAGTGGCATTAGTGACACCCATTTACTTCGCAGCTCTGCGTCTGCAGGCAGCCGGTAGATACGAGCGCATTCTGTTGGAGTACCACGTTGTATCATTGTGATCTTTACAGCGAAGACGCAGGTTGATAGTAACCGGCTGTCAACCAAAAGATGTCCATCCACAAGTTTTTTTGCCTGAACAGACGACAGCTGACGCAGTGGAGTATACCCTTCCTCCGATCGCTGATGTGAGAAGTCGGCAGTATTGTGCGTTGATGGCAAGAGTCGCAACCATTCACAAGCCCAGGGCTCTCCCACTTCACCCTTCCTGCCGTTGCCAAGATCGATGGTGGTCCACTCTATCCGCTTACCCTTTGGGCGCTTTGTCCACTCGAGCTTCCTCCATTGTCGCGTATGCAGTTCCCAGGCCCAGCCAGCATCTGTATTGGGGAAATCGTAGGGGAAGTGCGGTACTGATCGCTCAAAGTCGACTTGTCGTCGCTCTTTCAAGCCGCCAAACCGCGGATTCCCGCCCGTGGAGACGGGGTAGCGCATCATCTGTCTCCATACCGGCGTAACACATTTCCACGGAAGCAGTATTGTCCACGACCTGCTCTCTCGTGACGTAAATACGAGGGCCGGTATTTTTGGGTCCGTCGGGTGCGCCTCAAGGTCTTCGCCAAGTGTGCACGCGCTTCTTCGGCGATTGATGGATTTTTGAGATGGCATGGTTCGCTGGGCGGCCAGCCTAGCGTCCGTGTTGAATACTGCCGCGGCCTTTTGCGTCTGGTCAATTGGCCAGGTTGCTAGTGCTTCGGTCAGAATCGTCATGGACTGTTGATCTTGTGCTGTTGGTGTCGTCGAAGGAGGGTCGCGGAGCCGAGGGTCTGTTATGTCAAATGCCAGCAGCGCGCCCGCTGGCAGCGAAGCAACATCTGTTACCAGGGCTAGCAAAGGCCACAGTGACTGTGGAGCACCGGCATCTGTGTCAGAAGAAGAGGATGTGGGATGAAGTACAGAACAGAGAGTTTCTGCTGCAGCAGGACCCATGATCTCGATGGAGCCAATCTCGAAGCGGGCATCCTGAACGATAACTGGTGGCTTCTGTACTTTGGCAGCCCTGATGACCTCGTTCCAGAGTGTCAAGAAAGCACTCGGATGCACACGAATGAATGCCCTCCTCTTGTCTTTCTCCGACTCTGCCACACACCAGACGATGGTGACGTGGGCGATCCTCTTCAGACGATTGTCCTCTCTTTCGTGTATCCAGCCTTCCCAAGTTCTGGTGCCATGCCTCCACTTCTTCGCTCTCCCTCTATTCTGCCATGGATCTTCTGCGCTTTCTGCACCAAAGTGTAGTCCCTTCAGCAAGCCTGTGAGGCTGGCATCAGTTCCTTGGAGACTAATAGTGGACATGTAACTCATGTCCCAGGCCACGGCTCCGCGCTGAGTTGCAGCTCTGTGAGTAAGACGGTATGCCTTGGCAGCTGGCTGCAGAGGGAGGGCAAACCGCCACAGAGGCGCTTTGGGGTCTGTCATTCTTGCGCGCTTCGTATGCCATAGATGTGTAGGCAGCCATGTCTTGTCTCTTTGCCGTCTACGGAATCGCGAGGGAGGAGTATGAGGAGTTGCGAGGGCAGGGAATATGCGTTTCGACTTCGTCTTTGGAGGAGGTGCTGGCTTTGAGGCGTCTACGGGGGGAGGGTCCATGGTGGTGTCTCCATCGTGATCCTGAGTGTGAGTTGCTGCGCAATTGCCTTGCTTTCTCTTCTTTGCCCGCTTCTCCCAATTCTGCCTGCTTTTCTCCCGACCCTCATTGCGCAGATGCTTCTTTTTGCCCTTGCCCATACCGCTACCGCTGGTGCCTCTTGAGATTGGGGTGTTGTCGTCCTTGGCCTCCTGTCGCGCCCGTTGTCGCAGTCTCTTGGGTACACGTGTGGGATTGTGGCTCGCAGTCCTCCTGCGCAACTCCCTGGGGACATCTTGGAACGCGCGCCGTGACAGGGCGTTCTTGGCTACCTTGATGGCGCCTTCCAGCGACTTGATTTCGTTCTCGTGCGACTTGAGAAAATTTGCAACGTTGATTTCGCCATTGGGATACGCGTTGCTGGTGGGCGTCGCGGGGATGACATGCTGGGGTCTTTGGGGAAATCGGGCGCGTTTGGGGGCATTGGCGGAGCCCGTGGTGGAAGTGTGCTTCCTCTTCTTTGCATTATTTGCCATGGCCGCCAGTCATCGTCGTCGGCCGCCTGGTCCTGTGCTTAGGATGACGACGACAACGGCAACGGTGAGCTATTACCTACTCTGTGCTGGGACGAAAGTATCGTACTTAATTCGTAGTGGGGCGATTATGGCGGTTTCGCTTAGTCAGTAGTGGGAGAACTCTAAATAGGTCTAATCTAGCCAATCTAGTGCGAAACTTACGAGCATCTTGGCTGTGATTGGTGCATGGACGAGTCCCCCTGCCAACGAGCCACTCATCATGCGTTGGTGCCATCGGTAATGAAGGCGCTAGCCGCATCCCCACACCAACCGTGTGGCGCGCAGTTGCATTGCAGTTGCAGTTGTGATCACGGTAGCACGTGCCATGCCCGAGCAGACCGAGCGCCGGTCGAATGTTAGCTGGACCCTCACCCCTCAGCACTGACGCGTCAGAGTCATCCAAACACCCAGCCCAGCAACTGTATTTCGTTTCATCCTAACCCCCCTAGCTTAATCATTAAATTATGTCCATTCACAACATCCTCATTTCGCGAGCTTGCGGCGAGGCTCCACTTTCTGGCCGCCCTGGTGATTACAACGTTCCCCTGCATTGCGCGCAGCTACTGCTGTGCCCTGTCCCTCTCGTGTCTTAGACAAGGCGTGCGCTTTCATGTTTTCCTGCACTCGGCCTGACCACAACAACATCACCACCACCCCCTCTGCACACACAGTGTCGAGCATTGTTATCCGAGCCCTCCATTATTCTTCCACACTCTCTACCTGCTGTGCCTAGTTCATAATGATCAACTCATACTCTACCATGTCTCCCTCATCCTCCGACCAAGTGTGCAAGTCTAGCTTCAGTCCCTTCCGATCCCCCTCGCCTAGGAAGAGATTCGCCCACGAGCGCAACCAGTCCGAGGCAGTCCAGCGGCCACGGCCTATGAGCATTTCGAGCAACTCGCCAGCAGTCCAGCATAGCAAACGAGCCTCCATCTACGTCTCGGACGCTTCCGTCATCCTTGCCCAGCGCACACCCATGGCTTCTCCTATCTCGTCTCCCGACTCCATGTATGACCCCGCCCTTGAAAGCCCAGATGCCATCGACCACTACGCCATCCTGGAAATCACCCCAAAGGCAACTACCGACGAGGTCAAGGCTGCCTATCGCCGGTTACGAGTTGTGTACTTTTCAAGCGATGCCAAGAAGTACCGAGCCCTACAGGCTGCCTTTGACACCTTGATGAACCCCGAGACCCGCGAGGTTTATGATGCAAGCTATCAACCCCGTGCAGCTGCGCCTACGTCGCTTGCTAGCATCGGCGAGATCCTGGATCCCGGAAAGCATTGGCGACAGGACAGCGCCCACGGCGACGATTCTGCAATTGCAGAGGAGGAAGAGGAGGAAGAGCAACTGCAGCAACTACAGGAGGAACCCGAAGAGCAAGAGGAGGTCCGCAATGACGACCCGAATTGGGGGCTGAAACATTACAACCCTCGCTACGAGCCAGTTCTCGGTACGGAGCCATACATGTCATATATTCCTCTGCCTACGAATCTGTTGCTCTTTTGTAGAGGACCAACATACGAGGGCAACTTTGCATTCAACGCACGGCCGAACTAAGGCACTCTCCTACCTCCTCGACTACCCCATCCAACCCTCCTCCACTACAACACGTGTCGACACGGCAATTGTCGATTTTCTTTACGATTTTTTACACTCGCTCAAGCCTCGCATTTAACGGTCTTATTTCCTTATATCTATATTGTGTCACGGGCGGCAGTCTGTCTCTATCACTCTCGTCTTCTCTCTGTACCTATTCTCATTTGCTCTCTCTCTCTCTCCGCGAGTCACCATGTTCCCTTCCATCCAATTGAAGGTCCTTTTTTCCAAAGTTGCGTCATATAGATTGACCCTTAGATATCCCCTCCAGATACTGAATGATAATGTATCCAATATATATATATATATATATATATATATAAATTCCACTGACCATACTTTGAGGATCAGTGCCTCGGCTGTTCTTGATGTAGCTGCTTACATGATATATTTGTGTGTATGCTTTTTTATCAGTTTTGAAAGGCACATTGAGTCTGGTGTTAGCCAGTTTGTCAATCAACTAGTGAGGGACCAAAAACAGCACAGGAGTCAATGACATCACGAGAGTAGAAGTATAGCCCGTGGCGAATAATGCGAACCCAAGCTGCATTGCTGATATCAATCTCTATGATACAGAACACTAAGATGCAGATGCCAGTCTCTGGTTCTTCCTTTTCCTGCTCTACAAACTTGCTACATGCTACATCTCGTCTGAGCGAGCCGCTTACTGGTCGAGCTTTACGGGGAAGTTTCCGGCCTCTATTACACATATCAGCTGCTGGCTCTCTAGGGAGACGTCGGTGCAAGCGGCACGTATGAAGCAAGGAGTATAATGGGTACTCACCACGCTGGTCGTCCCATCGCGATGTCCAGCCGCTGGGGCACAGAGATTTGTAGGCCAACTTGAACTACGTCCATCTATTAGTACACGCCTTCATTTCCCATGATTCCAAAGGATGCGCACCTGGTTGCAGGGAGCAAAGTCCTCGCCCTTGGCATTGATGCACTTGTGGTAGTCGACGTAGTTTTGCCAGCAGTGCTTGGTCTGGTTCTGGTTGGGGAAGCGGGCATCGAAGCCTATATGCGCCCAAGTCTGTTAGCACCGCGTTTTGCACTCCCAGAGCTCCAGATAACCGCCCTCGGCAGGGGTTCAACTATAGAGAGATTGCGAAATCGGCGTACCAGCTGTGAAGGGACGAGTTAGCTTGGTGTCTGCGATGCGCAGAGTAGCGGGAAAAGCTCACCAGTGACGAACTTGAAGGGCTTGGTGACTAGCTCCTCGCCGTTTTCGCCGTTGTCAGACATGATTGCGGTAGTGCGTCGGGGGTTATTCGAGGTGGTGGGGCGGCAATGGCAGGCGTAGTTGGGCAAAGTGGTGACGGAGGTGAAGTTGTGAGGTTGCGATCATTCCACCCGAGACGCTTTGTCCACACACAATTCGCTCGGCGTTTTCCGGGCAGTCAAGCTCCGCGAGCGAGCTCTCAGCGTGCCTGTGACGAAACCCGTGAAGCCCTTTCGATCCCCAGCGACGACGCCAACTCTCCACTCCCGACCCCAATTGCAAACACAGCAATCCTCCAACCATGTTCAAAGCCACCCGCGCCCTGTCCATGCAGCCAACTCGCATGATGGCCATGCAGCCATCGCGAATGATGGCAATGCAGCCCACGCGGTTGATGGCCATGCGCCAGAGCCCCCAGCTCTTCGTGAGGCAGACCATGGCCCTGCGCAGCCCCGTCCCCGTACGTTCTCTTGCCTTTCTCTTGATTCTGGCGAATGGCTTGCTAACAAGGCGTAGAAGGAGGAGCACAGCGGTAGGCCAATCACAGCCTGGCTTTCGATGCCGCTGCAACCAACTTGAATTGACAATGCAACAGCCCACACCGTTTCGCAGCGTCTCCGCCAGCTTAAGAACATCCCCACGGAGATTTGGCCCCTTAGTATGTTGAAGCCCTCCCTCTTTTTGGTGCTTGCAGGGATCCTTTGCTAACCTCATTCCTTAGTCGTCGTTCTCGGGTAAGCCCCTCATTTCCGCATCACCTACTCACTGTACAGGTGGTCTGATATACGTGTAGCGTCGCCATCGTCATGGCCTTCTTCTCCATTACCCGAAAACTCTGGGTCGACAAGACCCTCCGCCTCAAGAGGCAGGGCAAGCAGGAATAGATGCTTGGAACAGGTCTCCAGAAATGGCGGAATCGGCGGGCTTGGAAGGGCTCCAGCGGCCATGTGTATAGGTACAGCATACGGGACTGAGTCCTTGTCAAGTTCAGAAATCAAGCATCGGATTTCCTTTGTGCTATGCCTTTGTTTCTCATATGGTGAAGATTGGCACGTCTGGTAGTAGTTGTTATCGCTCAAATCAAGATTGAATAATTACTTCTAATAGCATGTGGTATCAAATGCACTTTTCCCCAAACGCCGGCATACACCATACTAGACACCTCATTCAAGCCAAACAACAGACTTCATGCTGGCTTAGGTCCAGCTTCATCCAAACCCTCCAGGCCTTGCATGGGGTCCATGGGTCCATTTGTCTCATCCTGGGCCTGCTCATTGGCTTTGCGGTCCTCCTCACTCACAGCATGCTTCGCCAACCACCCCTCCTGCATTCTTGTCAGTGCACCGGTTGACGCACGAATATGCTTGTATTGAAGACACGTACCTGTTCCCAAATAGCCGTCTTGCTGCCTAGTCCTTCGTTTGCATCTTTCTGTGGTTTGGCTGGCGCTACCTTGATCACAGATCCGTAGAGCTCGCTCCGATCCATATTATCAATCGCATCGACCGCGTCGGCTGCAGTTTCAAACTCCACATATCCAAATCCACGATGCTGCTCGCCCTGGCTTTGGTTTTCTGGCTTGGGAAGGTTCACCTCGACAATGTCGCCAAAGGGCAGGAACGCGTGGAAGAGCGTTTGTTGTGTTACCGCTTGGTCGAGCCCGCCGACGAATACTGTGGCCTTTAGTCGCGAAGTATCAGACAGGTTGGACATGGTTGCATGTGGTGTGCGATGCGATACTGGTTCACAGAGTAGTCGTGTTGTAGAGATTGAGTGGAAATTCGATATCACGTGGCCACTTAGCGGGACCCACACATCGGGCGCCGCCCGCGCGATGGACCAGGGAAGGACAGGTGGATGATTGCATGGTGAAGCACGTCGTTGCCTCGAATCTCACTCCGCGCTTCTGACACAATTCCGATTCTCCTTTCTCCCACTTCTACGTCTTGTCTCGCTCTACAAGAAATTTCCATCAGTTCCTTGTTTTGTTGCTTGTCAATTACCCAATTCTCTAGTCTGACGCCATTGAGGTGCAAGCACCGCCCACCGTCATGGTCCGTCTACGAGAAGTCCCACGGACGGCCGCTTTTGCCTGGTCGCCCGGTCCAACGCAGCCCCTCATTGCAACTGGAACAAAGGCTGGAGCTGTAGACGCCGACTTCTCCAACGAAACCCAGCTAGAGCTTTGGGAACTTGGCTTGGACGACAGTGAGCAGGGCGTTGAGCTCAAGCCAGTTGCGACTGTAAGCGTAGAATCACGGTACATGGGCAATGGCATCTACAAAAGATGGAGCAGCTACTGAACATTTCTCTAGATTTAACGACATTGCATGGAGTCAACCTAGTGAACAATACCCCCATGGAGTAATAGCGGGCGCGCTCGATAGCGGGGTATTGATACTATGGGACGCGGAGAAGTTAAGGGCAGGTGAAGGGTCAGAGCATTCTCAGCCCAGCGAGTGATTACGCAGAGCTGACTTTGTGCAGTGACGAAGCCGAGATTGACCAGATCGAGAAGCACACTGGCCCAATCCAAGCGATACAATTCAACCCATTCCGGCCGAACATCCTCGCATCCGCAGGCGCCAAAGGCGAACTGTTCATTCACGACATTGACGACGAATCCAAGTCGTTCCGCTTGGGCAAGGCTGGAGCCAACCCCGACGAGTACACCGCATTGGATTGGAACAAGAAGGTTGCGCATATTCTTGCGACTGGAAGCAGTGGTGGCTTTGTCACTGTTTGGGATGTCAAGTTGAAGAAGGAGAACCTCACACTGAACCACTACGGGCGAAAGACTGTCAGCGCAGTATCATGGGATCCCAATGTGCCCACGAGACTGGCCACTGCCATCCCAACCGACCAGAACCCGCTTGTACTGGTTTGGGATCTGCGCAATACTAATGCGCCCGAGAAAACCCTACAAGCGCACGATCAGGGTGTATTATCCCTTTCGTGGTGTATACAAGACAGCGACCTTCTCCTGTCCTGCGGCAAGGACAATAGGACAATTGCTTGGAACCCTCATACTGGTGAGCTTTTGGGTGAATTCCCTGTAGTGACCAACTGGACTTTCCAGACGAGATTCAACCCTGCGAACCCTAACCTCCTCGCAACCGCCTCCTTTGACGGCAAGATTGCGATCCAGACATTACAAAACACTACCGCTGCTGCAGACCACAAGAAGGCAGCCACCCAAGCACCCGAGGGAGAGGATTTCTTTGCGCAGACACATGCAGAGCCCCAGGGCGCATCGTTCTCGCTCAAGACACCCCCAAAATGGCTGAAGAGGAGAGCGGGTGCGGCTTTTGGCTTCGGTGGAAAGTTGGTACGATTTGGCATCGTTGACAACAAGTCAAAGGTCTCGATTTCGACTTTTGCGGTAGACTCTGAAGTCAGCACAGCCAGCGAAGAGTTCGACAAGGCTTTACAGGAGGGTAACTTCACTTCAATCTGTGAATCAAAAATATCAAAGGCAACCAACGAGGAGGAAAGGGCTGACTGGACCGTAATTGAGACGCTGATTTCAGAAAACCCACGCAGCAAACTCATCGAGTACCTTGGCTTCTCCGATAAAAAAGAAGAAGAGACGGAAGAGGAGAAGACGGAAGACAAGACCAATGGCGATGCAGATGCCAATGCTGACGAAGGTGCCTCGTTTTTCGATAATGCGACCAACGAGGGCAACTTTCTCTCCGACCTTGCGGCTTCCAAGGGCGCGAAGACCAACAATCCCTTCCAGATCTACACTGGCTCGGAGTCGGAGGCGGATACCAAGATCACTCGCAGTCTTATGCTAGGAGATTTCAACGCGGCATTAGACGTTTGTCTGAAGGAAAACCGACTGTCAGATGCTTTCATGATCGCTATCTGCGGTGGCGAGAAGTGCATCGCCAAAGCACAAGCTGCATACTTCAAGAAGCAGGCAGACGCGCCAAACTATCTTCGCCTTCTTGCATCTGTTGTTGGAAAGAACCTATGGGATTTCGTGTACAACGCTGATCTCAAAGACTGGAAGGAAGTCATGGCTACCATCTGCACATTTGCCGACCAAGCCGACTTCCCTGATCTGTGCGAGGCCCTTGGTGATCGTCTGGAGGAGGCCTTCTCAGAGGGAAATGTTGCCTACCGCAAGGATGCATCTTTCTGTTACTTGGCTGGTTCCAAGCTCGAGAAGGTCGTCGTCAACTGGGCGCAGGAATTGCAAGAAAATGAGAAGGCTAGCATTGAGAAGACGGATAGCGACAACAGTTTCTCTATCCACGCGCGATCACTGCAAGAGTTTATTGAAAAGGTCACCATTTTCCGAAAGGTGACTGACTTCAAGGACACTGAACAGCAAAAGGATGCCGACTGGAAACTCGAGCCTTTGTACGCAAAGTACGTCGAGTACGCTGATATCGCATCCGCCCATGGACAGTTGTCGATTGCCGAGAGGTACTTGGATCTACTCCCTGAAAAGTACCCAGCAGCAGATGTGGCGAGAAATCGTGTCAAGCAAGCGACAAGGAAGGCCACAACTCAACCAGCAAGTGCCCATAGGCCCACTCAGTCTACTGCCAGCGGACGACGCCAGGTTGTGGTTCCCTCGTATGGTCAACCTGCCCAAGCAACACCGGTACCACCTCAACAGACGCCATACGCTCCAACCAACCCACTCCAGACACAACCGGGAGCGTCGCCTTACGCCCCAATCAATCCTTTGTCGCAACAAGCCCAAGCTGCCGTACGATCACCGTATGCGCCAGCGGGCGCAGCGTCTGGTAATGCCTACACCCCTGCTGGCTATCAGCCATCTCAGGCGTCTGTACCCCAACCAAGTTACGGTGGCTTCAACCAGACCCCACAGCAAAATCCAATCGCACCTCCGCCACGCAACTTCTCCAACTCTCCATCCATTGTACCTGCAGCCAACAGAGGCCATATTCCAGCATGGAACGATACGCCAGACTTTGGCCCGCCGAAACCAGCGTCACGCCGCAGTACTCCGATGAATGCTGTAGCCTCTCCATTCCCAAACCAGCAGCAGCCAATGGCAGGTCCGCCACAAGGTCCGTTTTCCCCTGGAGCAAGGTCAACACCACCCCCACCACCAAAGGGTCCTCCATCTGGTCCTCCACGAGCAGGCACTCCAAGTCAGTACGCCCCATCGCCAGCAGCTAGCACCTATGCTCCTCCACCACCTGCTGGTTTTGCGGCACCACCACAAGCACCAGTACAACGTGGAGCATCGCCATACACACCTCCAACAGCCGCTGCACCACCCTCGAACCGCTATGCTCCCGCCCCAGGATCGCAGCCATCGGCTCCGCCAGGACCAATGGCTGGGATGCCCCCGCCGCGCAACATTGCACCACCACCAGGTCAATTTACCCCCGCGGCATCGCCTTACGCACCTTCACCTGTCCAGCAAACGCCTCCTCCTGCCGCCGCAGCTCCCCCACCAAGAGGCCCTCCACAAGGCCCCCCACGCGCTGGACCCCCTCAAGGAGGTCCACCAAGACCTGATTCTCAGCCCAGGACTGAACAATCCCAAAGTGCTGCCCCAGTAGCGGCCAAGCATCGTAAGTGACTTTTAACCCACCACAATGAATCCACTCTCCTCCATCAAACTATACCTACAGTTGAGCAATTTTTGCTAATTTCCAAAAGCTGCTGGTGATCGATCACACATACCCGATGAAGCTCGGCCAATCTATGAGATTCTCGATGCAGAGCTTCAGCGCGTCAAGAGCAAAGCCCCCGCCCAGTACAGGCAACACGTTGCCGACACTGAGAAGAGACTTAACATCTTGTTCGACCATCTTAACAACCAGGATCTTCTCAAGCCGGACACTATTCAGCAAATGAATGAATTGGCAGCCAACATCCAAGCCAAGCAGTTTGACACGGCTGTTGCCATCTTCTCGGAGCTGATGACTAACAAGACGGATGAGGGCAGCAACTGGATGGTAAGTTGAATACCAGGAATTGGCGTTTTGAGAACATGTACTAATTTTGGAATAGGTTGGTGTCAAGCGCTTGATTCAATTCAGCAAGTCAACTGCTTAGGGGGGTTACGCTGCTGCAAAGCTCAGAACTGTCCCTGAAGAGCCCGTTGTGGCGTGAGAGTAGTATGGATGATGAAGGTCGAGACGATTGAAGAGTTTTTGTGCGCCAATATCATGTATGTGACAGAGGATATGCAATATACATTGAGTCATTATCCGTGTGAGTTTGATTGAGATAGTGGTGACGACCATAAGAATAGAGACAGTCAGCATGTGGTGTCAATCAAACTTTGTAATTGCTTAAGTGCCTGTGGAAAAGATGCATGGCGCAAACTAGAGGATGGTATTCAAAAATGAAAGCGGTGATGTGATTTCGCGTGTTGGACGAGGTGGAGAGGGGCTGCCCATGTCCCACCTGTAGATGCCAAGATGCGGCCATTCGCGCTACGGGGAAGTGCACTAAGAATCTCTCGAGTCTCCGCAATTGCAGTTCAACACCACAGCACAGCAACCATGGTACACATATTAAGTCGCATGCGCAAGTTGCGCGAGGTGAGCAATCTACTTTTACAATCGGCTTCTGGTCATTGAATAGGGCTGACGAATATTACAGAAGGTATGTTGATTTCTGCCACGAGCACCTCCGAAAGCGCCGCCCGCAGTCCGACATGCGAGGTTGAAATGCGTAAAAAATACAACAGACGGCTGATAGTGCTACTCACAGTTGCTATGGATAAGGTGCGGGCCTGGCGCTCTTATATTACCGAAGGAGGTATCCAAGATTAGCATGGAGTTCAACACGAAGATTTATGGAGGCCACCGAGGGGCAAGGTATGCTCGAAATTATCCTCCAAACGGCCCAGACGATGGATCAGTCGATTGGGACAAGGCGACGCCGCATATTAAGATTGCGAACAGGAAATTCTGGCGTGAGATGCTACCGCGAATAAAATACCGAAACCCATCCGTCCCAATTCAAATTTCACGGCACAACGACGCAGACGGACCAGCGCTCCTCCACATCTACACGGCTTCGAAGACCCAACCCGCAGCCGGTACTACCAACGCACCTGTAGCACAGCAATCGGACTCTACACCGCCATCTGGTACACCGAATGCACGCAATACTCTCGTTCCTGATACGTCGAAGCCTACATATACGATCAACATAAGGGACCAGATGGAGAGTGAGATCTTAGAGGCGCTGGTTGCGCAGACTGGTGCGCAGGAGATTAAGCCGACAGAGCAGGAATTGGCAGAGATGCGGGAGATTGCCGAGTTCAAGGAGAGGAGTGAAGCAGACAGGATACAGGTCAGGGAGAGGTTATTGAAGGAACGCAGAGAGGCTGAGCTGCTCAAGTTGGCGAGGGGAGAGGTACCGGCAACAAACTAGGCGTTTCGACATGACTGGGGAAACATGCCATCTTGGACGAAGGAGAAACATGTGGAGTGAATGGACGGCATTGGCACAGGGTCCGTATTGCATTCGATTGGCTCTGTAGCTGAACTACTGTATAACATGTACATTTTCAAAGACATAGGCGTAGGATGAGTCCAAGACGTGCATTTCAAGTTGCAAGCAGCAGCCTCTTAGCATCTCGTCGCAAACCCGTGAAATTACGTCCCATTCCGTATTCCGCGTCCTGCATCATGCAACGAACTGCATAGCACATGACGCCATTGTTTGTAAACATGCAATCGAGGTCGCGTGAAAAGAGCGCAAGGGCGAAGCTATCGAGATGAACGATGCTCAAAGTTTCACACAAAGTCGCGCCAGAAGCAAAAGCTGCAGTACTCGGCATAACGAGAATATGTAGCCGACTGGGTTAGTCCCAAGCATCAATGGCCGACGGCCTAGCAAAAGGGAGACGGAATCAGTCTGCCTGACAGACAACCATACACCGAGCTCAAACCTTTCGGTGAGCTCAGGCTGCCGGAAGCTGCCAAAGTTGTTCTCCGCTCCTGTCGTCCGAAACAATCTACCGGGAAGAAGATGGCTCCATAATGGACGAGCTGTCAGCATCTACAACCGATACACACTGCCGCAGAGAGCAAGCCCTCTGGGCGGTGGATGGGAGATTCTGACACAGGGCGTTGGTGGAGAGAACAAAGCTTGAGGCCGACGAACTTTTTTTATGCGATCCGGCAAATCGTCGGCGCGCCGTCCGTGCTAGCGCCTTGGCGCGAAACTGCTGCTTCGGAGGTGCCATGTTGCCCGCAGCCTACCCACACCCATCTAACGCCCGACTCTCACTACCTGGTAGATCGAGAAGGACGCATTCACCTTCCTCGGGCTGCTGCCTACTTATAAGAAAAAAAGTAGGTACACTGCTTCTTCTCTGTACCCTGCTTGCGACCCTATCCGACCGGGGGTATACTGCTTTTCTGTAACGCGACTCCCTTATTTGACCATCCTCCCGCAACCACCTCCACCATGGTCGACCTATCCATCGATGAGGCGAACAAGATTCGCCTGTCCATGGGCCTTCCCGCCCTCCCAGGTGGAAGTGCTTCCGCAGCGCCCGCAGCGCCCTCCGGTCTCGATTTCAAGCCTGCCAAAGATGACGACGGCTCGGACGGAGAGCCTGCAAGCACCATCGATACGCGTCAGGCCGCTGCTTCTGATAACTGGAAGAAACTCGAGGAAGAAAGATTGGCCAAGATCAGGCGCGAGGAGCGTGCCGCCGCCATTAAGAAAGAACGCGAGAGGGCATCGCGCTTTACCAAACTCGAAGGCAAGGGACTGGCGGATGAAGCGGACGTTGACGATGACTTGGCTTGGTTGAAAAGTAGCAAGAAGCGCCAGAAGAGGATCGCCAAGGAAGAACAAATGCGCAAGGAGCTGGAAGAGCGCGAGCGCCAGGCGCTTGAGGCTATGCAGTACACCGATAAAGACCTTGCGGGCGTCAAAGTTGGACACGAGCTAGACGAGTTCGACGACGAGGACCAGATTTTGGTGCTCAAGGACACTGCAGTCGATGCCGAAGACGAAGATGAGCTCGAGGCGGTTGCGCTGAGGGAGAAGGAGCGGCTGCAAGAGCGACTCGATTCCAAGAAGCGAAAGCGTGTTTATGACCCCAACGACATAGACGAGTCGGGTCAAAAGTCGATTTTGGCACAATACGATGAGGAAATTGACGGCAAGAAGAGCAAGGCTTTCACACTAGATGGCAAGGGCCGGACTGTCGAGGCTATCCAGGCTGAGGCTGAAGGTGCTGCAAAGCCAAAGAAGGTTGCCATCAGTCTTGACATACTCAAAGAAGATGCGCCTGCAAATGATTACATGGATGTTTCGGAGGTCAAAATGAAGAAACCCAAGAAAAAGAAGAGCAAGAAGTCCAAGCGGGAGCGTGTAGAAGATGAGGACGAAATGCTCGCCATGCCTACGGAGCCTGCAGCTGACGACATGGAAGTTGATGGCGGAGAAGCCGCTGCACCACAACAGAAGAAGAAGAAGGTTTTCGACGAATCCTTCATAGACGATGATGATCTTCAGGCAAACCTTGCGGCCCAGCGTCAAAAAGCCCTCAAAAAGCGCAAGAAGATGCGACCAGAAGATTTGGCACGACAACTGCGCGAAGAAGCTACCACCCCCCAACCTGACATCCTTGAATCTACCGAAGATGGAGATGTCGGGTTAGTCATTGACGAGACGACTGAGTTTGTTTCAAATTTGGGTGCGGCTGGTGATGAAGAAGAAGAGGCACGCCGGAAACGTAGAAAGTCAAGCCACATCTCTGAAGGCACCAAGTCAATGGGCGACATTCCAGTTGCTGACGAAGATGGCGATGTAGAAATGGGCCAATCATACGCTGAAGCAGCAGAAGCAGAAGACGCAAGGAATCGCAGCGTCTCACGTGCTCTTTCCACCGAAATTACCGAAACAGGTCTCGAGGCTGAGAAGACTGTTGATCAAGGTCTAGGCGCCACGCTTGCCCTGCTCAAGCAACGAGGACTGGTCGCCGAATCTGACGCTGGTGAGAAGAATGCCTTGTACCGTGAACGCCAGAAGTTCATGGCCGACAAGGCTAAGGCCGAGGCGGAAGCTGAACGTCAACGCAAGATTGTTCGTGAGCGCGAGCGAAATTCTGCCCGTTGGAATAACATGACGCCTCGCGAGCGCGAAGAATGGGCCCGCAAGAACAACACCAGCGCAGACATGGTCGAAAGCCGTCGTCTCGCCGAGCTCTTTAACAAGGAGTACACGCCAAACATCGAGCTCAAGTATGTCGATGAGCATGGTCGTCAAATGAACCAGAAAGAGGCGTTCAAGCAGCTCAGTCACCAATTCCACGGCAAGGGCAGCGGTAACACCAAGACGAAGAAGCATCTTGAGAAAATTGCGGCTGAGAAGAAGAAGATGGCCGAGAGTTCGCTCGATTCCAGTCGAAGCGGAGGCGGTGGTTTGGGCAACGCGTTTGACGACCAAGCCAAGAAGAAGGGTACGGCTGGTGTCCGCTTGCAATAAACCTCACCCGAGTCGCAAATTGCGCTTCGAGACATACAAAAGGTCAGTAGCTCTCGAAAGCTGTATTTTTTAGAAACTTGATCATTAATGCAAGATTGGTTATAGAGCGGTTTTTTTCCTCTTATTCGAAAGTGATGACGGTACGATACCAGTGGTTTTTTTGCGTTTGATACTGATATACAGGTCATTATACGCTGGTGCTAGGTCTTGACTAGTGGACAGTCGGTCATCTTGTAAGTTTTGTTAAATGTATGATGGTAAGTGTTTGATTAGCACTGGTACTTAATGTACAGGTGAGTTTATGCTTAGTGACGTGACATGCACAAGGTATCCAGCGCCTTGAAGAGAAGAAAAAAGTTACCACTCTCTTTGGGACATACTCAAGCTCGTCTGAATCGACTGAGCCTGCCGATCCAGATGGCAAATTGGGTCGATATGCCTGAATGTCATGATCCTCCGACTGTTGCTTACGTGCTCATATCAAGGCTATGATTCTACATAAAACCATATGATAGCAATTGAAGTAGATTTACAGCAACGTGAATACAGATGATTACTTTAAATCATTGTCTCATTTGAAACCAAAAATCTACATCTGCAACTCTTGCAATTCGACATTCCAGTCTAAAGAGAAGAGGGTATAAAGAAAACCCGCCAAAAAAAAGCGGAAGCTTGAAGAGAGAGAAGAAAAAACCCCCCTCCCCTCCATGATAATACATGCCAAACTATGCCCCTATTCTGATTCCGCCCCAGAAAAAAAAGACAAAACGCCCGTATATGCACATACACACATTTCTTCCAACCTACTCATACACCCCCCATCGCCTCACCCGCCCTCATCTCAACATAATACCCCGGATCCGGCCGTCTCGCCTGACGCATCTGCTCCTTGCTCATCGGAACCGCCACCTCCTTGACATCGACCAACTCTTTTATGCGCATGATCTGGCCCGCGACTGATTGCGAGACGGGATGGTAGACGGTTGTCATGCGCTTGCGGAGGCCGAGGGCTTTGAGTACGCCTTGGGTTTTGGCGGGCATGCCGATGCCGGAGCGCATGAGGGTTATGCGGAAGTATGACATTTTTTTGGGTGTGTTTTTGGGGGGTGTTTTTTTTTGTGGTTCTGTACGCGCACCGCGAGTGTGGATGGGTTTCGGCGCGTTTGAAGATGGGTGGTGGGTGAGGTTTCGTGTGGTGGAGGGTTTCTTGGTTGGTTTTGGTGGGCGGGCGGAGGAAAGAAGGACGCTGAAGATTTGTTAGAGAGTGATAGCAATTGATGGCTTCGGTGTTGTTTCGGACAGTTGCTGGTTATGTTGTGGCGTTCACAAAGCTCGTTTGCAGACTTGCAATCGTCGTTGTCGTGGGCTTTTCCGACGAAAGAGTGATGGGGGAGTGGGCTAATCCCAAGATGGTTTAGGGGGCGGATGGGAGCTAAAAGCCCACCTTTCCATGCTCGTAGTCTTTACTCCATCGCTCGTATGAAGACGGCTTTAAATCACGATTTATTGTTACGGGATATTCTATCAATTCAAAAGTCGTAATGAATAGGTAGCGGTAAGCATATACTGACAATCACATTCTACGGTCTACCATGCAAGCTGCCTTCCTTCCGTATTGCTGAACATAGTGCCACGAATGCCCGCTTCTACAACATGTCTCGTAGCGGTACATTCACCAATTTACTCGGAAGGTAACTAGCCTCCGCTGCTATGATTCAGGGGTACTTAGCCTATGGTTATGCTGGGGGGAACCACTTTTGCTTTTCCCCTGTTGCATGCGTCAACTCGTTTGCTAGCACGGTACCGGCTCTATGGGTTCCGCGAAACGACAGAGCAGCAGCATGCTTTGATAGTTCAACATAGCTTGGGGGTAAAGATGGGTTTGTCGTTGTTCAGATGTGTGATCATTGGAGTTCAACATAGTAGTGGGTCTGAACTACTTGTCTGCATAAGGTATGATGATATATATTATCTCTAGTTTTTCGAACATGTACTTCCCTTGACAGTTTGAGCGGCTTGTTGTCCAAAATACCTTTATCCGATCGCTTGTTCATTCTTCTACAATATTCAAGTTTCTCGCCCTTTTCATCTTTGAGATGATACATTTTTCGTTAGTCGGCTGCTGTCCCGATGCTTCAAACGATCTGTCTTGCGGAGATTTTACCCGTCTGCATGCAGTTACCCAGGCATCCACCCATTGGGGACATGAAACAAAACAGGTCAGAGTATACAAGTTTATACAAGCCTACCGGAAAATGTACCAGATGCAGCTAGTCTATGGGCAAGCACCAAATGAGTAGCCTAGTCGCGGCACCGGGCCATCCTTTCCAACGGGCTCAAGCCACTCCCGATAGCCTGGTCGGCACTGCAGAATGTTCCCATAGTGCGAATATGGCCATCCCTTTGTTGGAGTCTCGGGAAGTCAACAACTCGAGCTGGAGAAAGAAACAAATGTGCATCTCCGTTCGGGAAATGGAAGGCAACATTGCCAACGAAGTATTGACCTGCGTTGCATGCACCTGTTCCGTTTGAACGGCATTTTTGACCGCTTCTCTTCTGTACAAGAAAAGAGAAGTGAGGTGGAGAGGAGGGAGCGAGACAGAATATAAGTGTGACTCTGGACCGGTCTATAATGAGATGTAGGATTGGTAAATCGGAGTAGACATGCAGTGCAAACGCTCTTAGTCCTTGTCATCATAATCTTTTCTTGCAGTTCTGACCTATTTTATTATCTTTCGGGGGTTGGAAATTTATATTTGATAAAGCACCAGGAGAATACACCAACTAATCATCCTTCCAACTCTCTTCAGTCGATTGTCATCATGGCGGGTACATAAAATCCCCCCTTCTCTCCACACCACAACAACACTGACAATCCAAACCAGCCCTTCATTCAATCACAACACCCTCTTCCTCTCCGCTCTCCACCTCACCAACCACACCCGCCCCCACCGCCATCCCACCCCTCGTCTACCGCGTCCACCGCAGCACCTCGCAAACCCGCTACTCCTTCTCCACCGGCTTCAGCGCGAAAAACCAAACCACAATCGTAAACTACACCTCGGCCCTCTCGCGCTTCGGCCTCGCGCACCTCAACCAGCAAACCAACATCTCGTCGCCCTTCATCAGCGTCTACGACAACGCTGCGCACGCCGAAGCCGTAGCACGGTATTTTGGCGAGAGATACCAGGAGGATACGTGGGTTGTTAGTGTTGATCCTGCGCATTTTGCTAGGGGTCCGGTGTTTCGGGCGGCGGATTTGTTGAGGGAGGGTGGGGAGGGTGGTGCAGAGAGTGGGAGTAGTAATAGTAGTGGGAGTAGTAATAGTAGTGGGAGTAGTAATAGTAGTGGGAGTAGTGGTAATCGGAACAAGGGGAAAGGGGCGGTGGATGGTGCGGATGAGTGGTTGCATTGGGGGGAGTATTTGGTCATGTATCGGATTCCTGCGCAGGCGATAAGGGATCAGACGCCTGTTGCGAAGGTGGGGGATCCGCTGAGGAGAAGGGTGGGGGTTATTGGGGGTGGAGGTGGTGGTGCTTGAGGTAACACATGGTGATGGTGTGAGAGTAAGGGATTCAAAAGTATCTTCTTTCTTTATTGCTTCTTGTTCTTCTCATGTCGTTTGTCGGAGGGAGATATTGGCACTCTCTTTCTTCCCAAGCTAGTTTGTATGTTTATTGCCAGGCGTTGGTGTTGATGTCCACATTCAGATGTATACTTGATTCATCCACATCTCCTTCCCCGTTTGCCAAACAACTTCACATCCCTCTCCACCCACTGCTCATTCGTCCAACATACCAATCAATACCTCGCCAAAGCGACCTCACACCCTTCCATAGAGAAAGGTATGCCAGTACACTTGCACCCTCTTTCTCCTTCTTTTTCTTCTTCTTCTCTTCCTCCTCGTCCTCTTGGATGTGGTCTACCTTGGGAGGCGTGATGGATCTGGTTGTCCGAAAGGCTGCGGCAAGACTATAGCTTCGCGGCACATGTGACAGGCTGCTGCGCCGCTGGGGCGCCTTTGGCAAGAAGTTAATCTGGCTCTTTGAGGTGGAGAGTCTGTGTGGTGGCATTTCTGATGCCGAGAAGGTGGTTACATTTGTTGGCGAGAGCGTTGGTTTGAGAAAGTAGGCGTTTGGAGAGAATTTTGTAGTTGCGAAATTCTAAGACAAGAAGATGAGGAGAAGAGGACAAGGAGAAGAAGAACAAGGCGGAACAGGTCTTTTGATGCGGAGAGGCATGGAGATGTGTGGGTGTGTAAGTGGGCCGAGGCTACATCGACAAGGGCAATGTTGGTCGGCATGATGATACGGACCGACTAGTGCATGTGTGATGGTGAGGTGTGGTTGGCCTTGGTTAGCAGCCCTGCAGGGCATGTCACGCGTCATGGAGTGAAACTTGGTTCCAGACCATGCAAAGCACTATGGCTTGCTGTCTAGATCGCATCATAGGCCTGTAGTTGAATCTCAGCCCCTTCCAATATTTCTGGTCGCAGTATGACAACATGTTGGAGGAACGAAAGGCTACAGTGAATGAATCGTCGAAACCTTGGAGTTGGAAAAAGAAAAGAAAAGCAAAAAAGCATTCAAGTATCGATAACATGACTGACTGTGTGGCTGATGCATGCGCCTGACTAAGAGCATGGAAATGAAGCTAACCATGATAAATATTGGTGAGGCTTCGTGAGAGCAAGGCCGTCAGCTTGTAATCCAGGCGCTTCAGCAGTGCCCTCTACACACTGTATGCACGTGATGTGGTTGTGACTACGTCACACATGTCAAGTGGAGCATGCACGGCCGTTGGGTACGAAAAGAAGAATGGACGGAGAAGCAAAAAGTAGAATTTCTATTTTGAAACAAACGTGGGTTACGTCGACGATGCAGAAGAGAGCAAGGTTCCGATGTTTGAGGTAGGTTGCCAAAGTTTCAAAGACGGGAGATGCATGCGTGCGTGTGTATGTGCGTGTGCAACATGCACATATATTGCGAATTCAGCAGAGTAAAACTGCATGTACAGATACTATACATAAGAGAGATGAGGTACGAGGGACATGTGCAGACTTTGGAATGAGGTGTGAAAAGGGTGTGGATTCTAGAACGTGTGGCTTGTCAAGAGCAGCCGGAGCAGGGCGTATTACAACTCCCAACTAGCCATTAGCCTGGATGTATGATAGGCTCGGGAGAAAAGGCGAGGGCATTTGGGCCCTGACTCGCGGGTCACGGCATCTGACAGCAGGGCACGCGTGGTGGTGCAGAAAGGGAGGGCGACCGGCCGAAGGTGATGTCGATCGTAAAGAAGGTTAAATTAGGGTGGCACATGGGCTAGAGGGTGCAGCAGTCGAGCAAGTACAGCATCAGCCACAAGGCCACATGTGGTGCATACGGCAAATGCCTGTGCCAGGAAGATGTCGGGACCGTTTCCGACGCCGTTTCACATTGCTAGGGCTAGTGCAGACGAGAGGGCTGATGCAGTGTGGCGGGGGCCAAGGTGAATGTGCAAAGGCGTGTGCCAGGGTGGACGTGTGTAGCGTGCCCTTGAGTCGCGTGCAGCGATCGCGGACAGGCCAAGCCAAGTTGCGAGGAGGAGGGGAAGGGGGGGGTGTGGAAAGGGGAGAGAGAGAGTTGGGTAGATGGTATACTTGCAGGCTGTTGCTGGATGGATGGGTGGTGGCCCGGCGCAGTATGAGGCCAAGCCAGTGGGAGCGCTGTGCAGTGCCAATCCCTGACCCGCCAGCGCCACCCCCGTTTTTTTTCCCAACTGATGCTCAGCATGGCCATGGATGGATTGGTATATCTATCGGGAGAGCAAGTATGCATCTGGATAGACATGTCCGTCCGTACATATAAACAAACAAACAAGACCCCGCCGCCGCGCCGGAGCTGCGGCAGCACACCCGCTCTGGGCGCGTTGGGTGCTTGCAAGCCATATCATCAACACTATACACAGTGGTCCTTGGATACATAGATACATGCGTACGTACGTACGTACATAATGTTGCAAAGCCACCCATGGCCGGCGCTTGGGACCGGGGGCCATGCTGGCCTTGATACGACGACTGTGCTCCGAGCTTCATGCAGGCACGGCTGCTACCGAACGGCGCTGTGAAGGCCATCACCGTTGTCCTTTGCTGTCTCTGAAACTTTTGCCTGCCCATTCATCGTCGCCCATACGCCCTCCGAGACGCGCAGGCGACGCAGACAAGATCGTCCTCTTCCCTCGCGTCCCTCGCGCCCCGCTTGTTCTCCCTAACTCTTGCTTGGGTATTAGAGACTACTTACTGTCTACTAAGTACTATCCCCAGATTTCCAATTCGGCAATCCCATCAGGGGCATCTTGCAGCCCAGCAGCGCACCACAAGCCCCCCCTCCCCCATTATCACCACCCTCTTTCTGTTCTGCTGCTGCTACCCCCCCGTCCGCCTCATCCGCCTCGAGAAAACAGGTCCCTCTCGCCCAGAGCCCCCGCGACACCAGCCCGCTGCCCATTGCTCGTGATGCTCTGTCGCCGACTCCCCCCTCCCATATAGCCCGACACGTCTGGTGCCATGCCGAGCTGGAGACCACTCCCGCGTATCGCGTTCGCCATATGCATATACCCCTTCCAGCCCTCGTCGCCCGCCGACCTACCCCTCGAAATTGGCGATGAGCTGTACATAATTGAACAGGGTGGGCAAGATGGCGCCTGGTACCGCGGCTACTTGGTTGCGCCGCCCTCATTGCTGGCTGGCCTGACGAGCGTCAAGGGCCAGACGCTCGAAGCGCGCGTCTTCTCGGGCATCTTCCCACGCGTCTGTGTCGAGGTGCGCGAGGTTCTGGGCGACAGTAAAGACACGCCCTCCCAAGACACTGCAACCGATGCCCGCCGTGCCAGCACCTATCCACAGCACACCAACGGCGTCGTCACACCCACCGAGAGCACTCGCACCACCTCTCCGTTTGCAAAAGCCTCGACCGCTCATGCCCGCCAAAGCTCAAAGAGCGATGCCGTCTCCTCGCTGCCATATCCCACCACCGGCCGCCCACCCTCCAGCCGCAGATCAAACAGAAAGCGCGCAGGCAGCACCCACTCGCAATGGACTGCCCGCGAAGAGCATCTGCAGCAATTGGCCCTTCCCCTGTCGCCCATATCAGACCCAACCGCCCCACGACCCCCCGCGCCCGTACCCATGCTCAAGATTGGCGACGAGACACCCACATCCGCCCAGGAGCCCTTGGTAGACGAAATCGCTTCGTGCCTGCGAGAATGGCATTCGACAAAGGTGCACGAGCTCCTGCTTGCACGCAAATATGGCTCGCTGGACAAAATGTCCACGCTCGTCAACACCCTGGACACGGCACGCCGCCAACTGTTGCACAAGGTGCTCACCGCAAAGGAACTGGAAAAGGTGCGGGAAGAAACCGTCTGGGATCTAGTTGCCGGCAACAAGATGCTGTGTGGGGATGTCATTGTGCGCAGCCCTTCGCAGCGCGGGCGCATCTTGACAGGCGACGACTCGGCCATTGAGATTACCAAGTTGCAGTCAATGATGAGCCTTCTCGACAGCCGGCCCACTCCACAGCTCGATGAGCACAATCTGCACCACTTGTTCGTCAGTCTCAAGCATGTGGCGGGCGACGTTGTGCCTGGAGCGGCTCAAATATGCATGCACCTGTGTCTCAAGACACCTGGTACTGCACCACAACCCCTCTCAGAGGCCTACTCTTTCGACCTGACTAACAAAGACGGGACAGCCGTGTCTTTGGCTGGCGACAAGCTGCGCGCACTGCTCGTAGATCTCAGCCTGACGGACATTGGCGAAGGCGCGGGGTCTGGCTCCACGCTATATCTCGTCTTTCGACTCACCACCAATGAGCCTCTGCGCTCGTCCTCAGCCGGCGAGAAGGGCGGCTCAAGTAGGGAAACGACTCCGAGCAAGACATCCGGGGTGCAGCCTTCCCAACAAGGAAGCATCAAGGGCGGCAGGCGCAGCGTCATGTTTGGCGGATCAAAGAGGAAGGAGTCAGTCAACTCACGACAAACTGACTCGTCTGAAGAGCGCCGACATCAAAGCTTCGACCAGAGCCGCTCCCAGACAGCCGAGCCACGTCCGGGGTCGGCTGCAACTGCAACCACACGAGCAAGGGCTCTATCTCGAGATCAGAAGACGCTAAAAAGAACAGTCGCAGTTGGCGTCGTCCCCGTAAACCAAGTCTTGCAGTCACGCTCCGAGGCAGACCGCACTGTTGCCATGTTTTGTACCGCAGCATCTGGTGAAGATGTTTCCGAAGATGGGGGTGACTGGGACAGTATACTCCCTGAGATATACCCTAGTGCCAGTGGGCAGTATACGCGGGATCCCCATATTAGCCGCATCACCATACACCTCAAAGCCTTTGTCGAGACCGATGCTGAGCGGCTCATTCAAAAGGTCCCGACGGTGCTTCACAACATCAAGCAGTGTCGGAAGATTGGCTTCTCAGGTGCTCCAACTAAACCCCGTAGTGACATCTACCTGACACTGGTCGAGCCTTTCCTTCCAAAAAACGCCTTTTTGGCTCACCCAAAGACTGGCTCTGTTCCATTGGGACAAACTTCTCCTATGAGCAACTTGCAGCTCACTATCGAGGTTCGGAAGAGCTCTGGAGAACGCATTGAAGGCTGCATCTATCCGTCCACCAACAGTGCAGGCCACACAGCATGGCGCACAACAGCAGCTCAACGAGGCGAAGGCTGGAACTCGACCATCCGGCTTGCCATTGATCCTCAAGACGTGCCTGGTTCACACCTAGTCATGAGCGTTGCTGACGCGCCTGGATTCCCATTTGCCCTATGCTGGATGCCACTCTGGAACCAGGACGCCTTTGCCCGCGATGGCGACCACGCCTTGACCTTGTACAAATACGATGAATACACCTCGGGTATGATTGCTGGCAAAGGCGCCTACCTTGGACTACCATGGAGCGCTAAGAAGAAGGATGAGCATGTCATGGGTCCAATGGCTGCCGTTCACGTCAAAACCTTTCTCTGCAGCACAAAATACTCTCAAGACCCGACAATATTAGGTCTCATCAAGTGGCAAGAACAACCACCAGGTGAACTCGTAGGGTTACTGCGCCGATTCAACTTCGTCCCAGAGATTGAAATCGTCAAGCTTTTAAGTGAGGTCTTCGATGCCCTCTTTGCTATCCAGAGCCATTATGCTGGCAGTGATGAGTACGAGGATTTAGTTTTCAACGCCGTTGTGATTGTCCTGGGAATCGTTCATGACCGACGCTTCAACCTCGAGCCCCTTGTGGATCAGTACGCTCGGACTAAGGTGTTCCACTCGCTCGTCACTTCATGTCTGATGCAAAGTCTCGGTCGACTTCTAGCCAAACCTACCGACCCAGAGAGTTCCCGGAGGCTACGTGCGACTTTCAAGGTTGGCAAACTAATCATGAAGTTCCTGGTCAACGCTCGAGAGAGGCAAAAGGCAAAGGAGGAGAGCATCGGCATCAAGGACAGAGCCCAGTTCAGCAAGGAAATGAAGGTGCTCTTTACATCTCTCGAATCCCTGATGAAGAACCAATCACCTGTTCTCATCGGCACCAAGACCATTTTAGTCCAAAACCTTCATGCTTGGATCACGGAGCTAGAAGGATGCATGCCTGCTACAGAAGTCTTCAAGCTGACTGCTGGGTTCATCGAATCCTCTTCCGATGTACAGGGCAAGCTTATCCTCTACAAGCTCGTTCTGATTCATCATCTGTCGGATCTTCAAATCTTCCGCCCGCCTGAAGTACGCCGCATGCTCTTAGCAAGCACGGTGCAGTGGCTAGCGCCATACTGGGGTAGAGTAGAGACCGTCACCGACCAGTGGAAGGACCAAGTACGCCTCTGCTGCTCAGTGGTAGCATCGCAGGTGGATGAACTTGGAAAGGAAGCTCCCGAGTACATGCCAAAACTGGTCGAATCATACCGTGCCATACAAGCCACTCCTCGGCCACCTAAGAAGACGCTCTCTCTATTGTTTCCTACAAGCTACCCTTTCCAGACACGGCCCACGACTGCTGAGGCTTCGTTTGACGAGGCTATGGCTGAGATTTCGGCTGTCCTTGCAGCAATGTCGAGTCTACCCTCACTCCTACACCCAGAGTGGCCCAAGGAGGAGACAGCTGAATTTTTGTTTTCGGTGTTGCAGGTGTACATTTCCATTCTCGATTGCGAGGCGTTTCCCAGCTCCTGGCTGAGTGTGCACATCTACCACCACAAGGCCACCATGCGTGCATTAGAGAAACTCTTCAACATCCTATCCGACTCTTTTCTTCCTCTTCCTGATGAGGCTGACCGCTTCAGCACGGAACTGTGGCGCGCATTCTTCGATGCGTTGCTAAAGCTTGTGGGCAGTGATGCGCTTGCGTTGGAAACATTCCCAGAGCAGAAGCGTCGGGCTGTGTGGAAGATCGCTGGCGATGTTCGTGAACACGGCGCGGATTTGCTGCAACGTAGTTGGGAGACCATTGGCTGGGAGGCGACCGCCGAAGACAAGGCCCAGTACGGACTTGACAAGATGGGTGGCTTCCAAGTGCAATATGTGCCCGGGCTGGTCGCACCCATTGTGGAGCTTTGTCTCAGTGTTCATGAAGGTCTGCGCAGTGTAGCTATTGAAGTGCTGCAAACGATGATCATCAGCGAATGGACGTTGAGTGAAGACCTGGCTCTTATACAGGCCGAGATGATTGATTGCTTGGACAACCTGTTCAAGACAAAACACCTAACTGAAGCCGTCTCGCAGAAACACTTCATTCAGGAGCTGATTGAGCTTTTTGAGCCTCTTGCCCACAACCCTGAAGAAGAGTTGCTTGGGGCCTTGAAGAACCTCATCTCCACTGTTGATGAGCTGCTTGACCTGCTCGTTGCTGTGCACAGCACCGAGGCCACTGGAGAGATTTTCCACATCATGGACACACTGCACTTGATGGAGTTCTTGAAGGACATGCAGAAGGAAGACATGTACATCCGCTACGTACATCAGCTTGTTGAACTTCAGGCCGACGCTCAGAACTACACCGAGGCAGGACTTGCGCTCCGATTGCATGCTGAGTTGTATGACTGGGATCCAAACTTGACTGTAGACCCACTTACAGACCCGAGCATGCCACCTCAGTCTGCATTTGAGCGAAAGGAACAACTCTACTTCCAGATGATCGACCACTATGAGACCGGACAGTCATGGGACAACGCGTTGGCTGCTTACAGGGAGCTTGCGACACAATACGAACACAACATCTTCGATTTTGCGAAGCTTGCACGAACTCAGCATGCCATGGCTAAGATCCACGAAAGTATCGCCAGGGGCGAGCGCCCCAACCCCCGCTACTTCAGGGTGGTGTATAGGGGTCTAGGATTTCCTCCTGGATTGCGGGACAAGCAGTTCATCTTTGAAGGATCATCCAATGATCGATTGGCCTCGTTCACAGATAGAATGCAACAACAGCATCCTTCAGCACAGGTCATCAATCCCGGTGCAGAAGTAGACGTCGAAGGCCAGTACCTGCAAATCTACCCGGTCAGCCCACAGAAGGATCTGACACATCCAATCTACCAACGAGCAAAGGTGTCTCAATCCGTCAAGGACTACTACCTGCTATCTCGACCATCTCACTTCACGTCAGCATCTCGTCGTTCGCCATCAGCCTTCAACCCGAGAGAGGCAACTGCAGAGAAGAGCCTCTACACCACAGCCGAGAGCTTTCCAACAATCCTACGAAGAAGTGAAATCGTTGCTGTAGGCACTGTGACACTTACGCCACTGCAAATGGGCATTGAGCGCACATCACGCAAGACAGTAGAGCTCCTTGCTATTGAAAAGCGCATTGCAGATGGCGACGACACTGCTTTCAACATGCTCACTCAAGAACTCATGTATGCTGTCGATACGAATTCACGAGACTGCGTGGCCAATTATCACGACCTGCTCCCGCCACTGGATCATGCAGAAGACGATGATGAGATGTCCCAACCTAATCCTTTGGAGAATGCTATGAGAGTTGCCTTGATTGATTATGCTCTCATTATTCGCCGCTGCTTGTCGCTATATGTGAGGCCTGCTCAGCAAGCCACCAAAGCAGACCTTTCACAACGTATGTATCCCAGGAAACACAATGTTGTTGACACAATCTAACCATAGCAGGATTTGAGGCGGCCTATTCCCGAGAACTATCCGCTCTATTGCCTACAAACATTGCTCCGGCGACACGGTCCCCTACTGGCTCATGGCTGGCGGCAGCTACGTCGCGTTCACGAGTAGCAAGTCCGGCACCTGACGAAAAGACAGCCAATGGAGATAAGGTAGCACCACCAGTACAAAATGGTCGGTCTTCCCGACAAGACAAAAAAAGACACAGTCTAGCCTTTTTGACCAAAGATTTCCTCTTGGGGGAATCGGAGAAAGACAAGGAAAAAGAGAAGGAAAAGGACAAGGACAAGGATCTCAAGGTGGAAAAACCGACAATTGACGACGACGCTTCAACCACAGTCTCGTCGGGTAGCCGCAACAAGGAACCATCGAGCCGCCATCGACTGAGCTTGAACTTCCTCAATTCTACACCAAGCTCGCCACAGCCAGAGGCGTTGCCAAGCTTCCCAAGTAATGGCCGATCGAACATGAGTGACAGCAGCCTCCCGCGGCAGTCGAGCGCGCCACGACCAGACACGGTCAAGAGCCAGAAGAGCGATAAATCACTAGCGTCGCGATCAGGCAGTGTGAAGAAAAGACTCAGCTTCATGAACATTTCGAAGAAGAGTAGCAAGACTAGCGTGCGGGGGCGTGTTGATGATACCCTGATGGAGGAGTAATCTTTTTTTCTTTGTTTTACAAGATTTACTTTGTTTGCTTTCGCGGCAGCTTACGAGTTGCTTAATGCTTGTATACATTACAATAGTAGGGTTATAAAGGGGAGGGAATATGGGTGTGGACCAGAGGGGCGTGCTTTGTGTGCACATCTGGCCCTAGGTTTTTTTTTTGCGGTGGTACGCAAATCCTGTACAACACATTGGCGATGTTTTTGTTTATACCCTTCCTATGTCAGCTTCGATACATAGCGCACGATACATATGAAAATACTGCAATTGCAATGGTTATAATGGAACTCAATGTGGCTGTGTGCAAGGCGTGAGCCATGAATGGTGGAGTTGGTGGGGCTGGTGGCGGTGCGCAGCTATCGATAGCGTACAGCCAGGATCCCTGCCAGGTCAAAAAAGTTCGAGAGGCCCAAAAATTGAGCACTTGTCGCGCGCAACAGTCTACACCCACGCGGAAGTTGGTCGCAATGTCGCTCGACGAGAGACTGTCCAAGATCCGGGACAACCCGAAGCTTCAAGGCCAGCAGCAGGTAAGATTTACTTTCGTCTCGTCTTTTTCGCCTTTGCTGCGAGGGCCGCCGCTGACCTTTGCAGACCCATGTCTTGCTCTCGGCCATCGAAGATACGCTCCGCCAGCAAAACTCTGAATTCACGCCGACAGCCTACTTCGCAGCCTTGCTATCGCTACTGGCCCGTCAAATAACGGCCCAGGGAATTGCTAACAAGGAAACGGCCACAGCAACCATCTACCTGCTGGATCTTGTCACACCCCATGTACCCGCCCCGCTGCTGCGATCCAAGTTCACCGATATCCTCACTAGCCTCGCGCCCGCCCTTACCGCACAAGACGCCGATGCGCCACTGATCAGGTCCTCGATAGGATGCCTCGAGTCGCTTTTGCTCGTGCAGGATGCGCGTGCTTGGGAGCTGCCACAGACAACCATCAGCCCGCGTAGGGCTGTCGCGGGACTACTGCAGATATCAGTCGACCACAGACCCAAAGTGAGGAAGAGGGCACAGGAAGCACTCAAAAAGGTGCTTGCGAACCCGCCGCCAAGCCCTGCGCTAGACCATCCCGCAGCAGACATGTGCGCTGAGACGGCGCAAAAAATGCTCAAGGACATAGCGGCGGAGGCGGCAGCCAAGGCGCGCAAGCACAAGGGAAAGAGGGATGCAGAAAACAAGGACCCCGACCTGATTCATGCTCTGCAGCTCATCAAGACGATTGCTATGTCGTCTGGCGGCTGGCCAAGCACCAAGATCGATGTGTTGTGCGAGCTGCTGCTCAACATCTCCAAGTCGAGCAACGAGTTCTTGACTATGGCTGCTTTTGACATTTTCGAGGTCATCTTTGCAGGCATGGCCAACGAGCTTGCGTCTGCTAAGCTTCCCAGACTGCTCGAAGTCATCTCCGAGCTGCAGCCCTCCAAAAACGACTCACAGCTGCTTCCGCCCTGGATAGCAGTCGTATCACGCGGATATGAAGTCTCTGCTCAGATTGAGCCCGAAGAGACCTTTATGAAATTGCCCGAGTTGTTCACCACCATTGCCGAGTTCCTTACATCCTCGTCGCACAACATCCGCATCTCTGCCTCTGAGTGTTTAATCTCGTTCATCGTAAACCTCATCCCCGACAGCGTCATCCTCGAGCCCTCTGTATTCGACGAGAAGACACTGGAAAAGGTTGCTAAGGTTGCCCAGGATCTCTTGAGCGTCAAGTATCAAGCTGCCTGGATGGAAGTGTTTAACGTCTTCGCCGCAATGTTCGAGACTCTCAGATGGCGCTCAGATCCTATCCTCAAACCTGTGCTACGTGTTGTCGGTGACCTTAGAGGTAATGACAGCTTTGCGGGTAAAAAAGAAGCAGACGCAGTTATTTCAAAGGCAATCACTGCAATGGGGCCTGATGTTGTCCTTGAGATACTCCCCTTGAACTTGCCACGGCCACCACCAGGACAGACTGGACGAGTCTGGATGCTTCCGCTCCTTCGCGATTCTGTGCACAACGCCAAGCTGTCCCACTTCAGAAAAGAGATGGTTCCGTTGAGCGAAGAGCTCTACCAAAAGGTCATAGATCATGGCGAGAAGGATAAGACAATGGAGATCAAGGTTTTCGAAACAGTAGTACAACAAATCTGGTCAATCTTGCCCGGCTATTGCGACTTGCCATTGGATCTGGTCGAGGCTTTCGATCAGACCTTTTGTGAGATGCTGGCAAATCTTCTTTATGGTCAAGCTGATCTACGAACGGACATCTGCAGAGCTCTACAGAATCTGGTAGACAGCAACAAGGCCATTGTGGAACTGGAGTCCGAAGACGACCTGCTTGCGCAGGCCCGTATCTCTAAAGCTGATGCACAGAAGAATCTGGACCATCTCGCCAACTTTGCAAGCAACATGCTTGCAGTCCTATTTAACGTATACAGCCAGACTCTGCCGCAGTACCGCGGCACTATCCTTAGGACTATCAACGCGTATCTGAGCATTGTGCCCGAGAGAGAGCTCATGGAAACTTTTGAGCGAGTTGCGACCAATCTTGAGGCCTCACTACCTGAACCTGGCTCGCAGACTCAAGCAGCCAAACAAAAGCAGGAAATAGGCCCCAACAAGATGCCACCCATGAGCCACACCCTCATGGATCTAATCATCACAATCGCCTTGTACCTCCCACGTGATAGCTATCGCTCGCTTTTCCGTATGGCCGAGATTATGATCAATCGGGAGAATGAGCCGCAACTGCAGAAGAAGGCATACAAGCTTATTCCTCGGCTTGCAGAATCTGAGATGGGTCGAGCAGCTTTGAGAGAGCGCAACGCAGAGCTACAGCAGCTGCTTCTCGGAAGTGCAGAAAAGGCATCAGCTCCCGCACGAAGAGACCGACTCAATGCGCTATTCCAGGTTCTTGAGTCTTTGCCCGAGAGCGATCTTCACTTCATCCCTTCTATCCTCTCTGAGGTCGTCATTTCGGCTAAGGAGACCAACGAGAAAGCTCGAGAGGCTGCCTACAACCTGCTTGTCGCAATGGGCGAGAAGATGGCTCAGGGCGGTCAGGTTGTGCAATCCAAGGTACCCAATATGCCTGCCGATGCCCCCACAGTAGAGGCATCGCTCGAGGAGTACTTCACAATGGTGTCAGCTGGTCTGGCCGCTACGACCCCACACATGATTTCTGCATCCATCACAGCCGTCACCCGTATACTTTACCAATTCCATGACCAGATATCCAAGGAAACAATCACAAATCTCTGCGATCTCATGGACATATTCCTCCAGAACCCCAATCGCGAAATTGTCCGCAGTGTACTTGGCTTTGTCAAAGTCGAGGTTATATCATTGCCCGAGTCGCTCGTCCGCCCGCGCCTCAACACCCTTCTCAAAAATCTGATGGTTTGGAGCCACGAGCACAAGGCTCACTTCAAGGCCAAGGTCAAGCATATCGTGGAGCGCATGGTTCGCAAGTTCGGTGTCGAGGAAGTTGAGCGCGCCACTCCTATGGAGGATCGCAAGCTAATTACCAACATCCGTAAGACACGCGAGCAGCGCAAGAAAAAGAAACAGCAGGCCGCGGAGGATGGCGAAGAGCCAACTGAGAAGCGAAAGGGCAAGTTTGAGAGCGAGTACGACCAAGCTGTATACGGCAGCGAGAGCGACGAAAGCGAGGGTGACTCAGAGGACGAATTTGTCAAGAGCCAAAGCAAACAACAGCGCGGCGGCGCAAAGGGCGGCAACACCTACATCATCGAAGATGAGGACGAGCCTCTCGATCTGCTGTCCAAGCGCGCTCTCGGAAACATATCCTCAACAAAGCCTCTGCGTCAACGCAAGCAGCCAACGAAGATCAAGGCGCGCACGAACGAAGACGGCAAACTCATCCTTGGCGAATCAGACGACGAGACAGAGGTCAAGGACAAAAAATCAAAGAAGCAAGCTGCCGATGACGAGGATGCTCTCATGGATATCGATGACCAAAACACATCGTTGGAAGCGGGTATCAACGCCTATGTTGACGCCATCCGAGGACGCGATGCCGCTCAAACCGGCCAGAAGGGACGTCTCAAGTTCAGCAACAAGCGCACTCATGAAGATGACGAAATGGACATGGACGACGATGGCGCCGAGGCAGACTGGCAAGAAATTCGCAAAGCAAAGTCTGGCTCAGGCATGGGTAGAGGCGGTGCGAAGAGTGGAGGTGCTGGGCAAAAGAATCAGAGGCGAGCATTGGGCCAGGAGAGATCGAGGGGAGGCAATGTCAGCGGTGGAGAGGGTAGAGGGGGAGCAAAGGGCAGGATTGAAAAGACGAAGTCTCCGCGGGGTAGAGGTGGAGGTGGAGGTGGGTTCAGAGGAAAGGCACCGAGTGGGAAATGGAGCGGGCCAAAGTGGACAGTTGAACAGAGCTAACAAAACAAAATGGATTTGGGCTACTAAGGAATTTTTTCTTGGGTCAATTAATCTCGTTGTTCGTCTTGATCATGTATGAAATTCGATACCATCTATTGCATTTGCCATCAAGCGACTGAGTGTCCCTTTGGATATCACGTTGTTTCATTAAGACTTATTGTCCAAGTGTTTTTTTTGGGAGGGTAGAGGAAATCATATTCACTGACGGCAAGAAGCTCAGCATATACTCCAGTGTCTGCAGAAGCTTCCAAAAAAAGGTGATGTCACACAACGCAAAGTATGATTCCTTGGGGGGGAGGGGGAGGCAAATTGGTGTAACGAGCAAAGTGGTGAAACATAAGTCTTGTATTCAATCAAAGAACAAGTGTAAATCATCAAGCCCAATCTCGAGAAAGATTCGTTCTTCCATTGTGTTTTTTTTGGATCTCATGAAAAAGATTCCTAAGCCACATTGACATTTTGACCCGACCAGCTATGGCATCACCACCCAAGACCTCCCCCTATCATCCTCATCACCCCCCCCCCCTCTCCCTTCCTGGAAACCCGCCCGTCTAGACGACTACCTCTCCCTCTCCCACGCCCCAAACGCGCACGCCACATCCTCCATCGTCAAGCCCGCTTTCCATAAAAGTCTCGTCAGAACCCAACGGCAGTGTCCCCGGCTTCTTGCACCTCCCACCCTCCACCTTGCCCACACCCGCCACCACCACCGGCGTCGTCGTCGTCGTCAGGCCCTCATTCCATGTACCTGTCTCTATCCGAGAAACTAGCCTCCCTCCCACATCCCATGGCCGCGCTCCCGCCTCGACTACCGCTTCCCAGCACGCACACCGCACTGCGTCCGCGACGTCCTCGCCGCGATGCGCAAACTCCAAGATACATATCGTATATATCCTCTTTCGTGCTGGTCGGCTGGTCCTTCGGCAGCACACCCGTGTTCACAGTCGCAAGTCGCGATGCGCGCGTCGTGGGCTGCGTGGGTATCGCGCCGCAGACTGCCGAGGCAGATGGTGTAGCATTGCTCGCTCCGCGCCCTTTGTTGTTGCTACATGGTACGGGAGATTACACGCTGAGTCATGGGTGCTCGGAGAGCTTGTATGAGATGTATGGCACGGGGGGGGGGGGGAAAGGGAGTTGAGGCTTTTTGAGGGAGATGATCATGCGTTGACGGGGTGCGCACGCGAGGCGGAGCGGGTTGTGGCGGGATTTGCGCTCGAGTGTGCGGGGGTGGGGGTGAGGGGGAATGAGAGGGGGATGGGTGAGGTCATGGTGGGTGAGGAGGAGAGGGTGGAGTTGATGTGGAAAAGGGGGGATTTGAGGGAGGGAAGAAAGCGTGGAGTAGACGTGGGGGGGTGTTTTTTTTCCTTGGACAGATACGGGACGATGGTTTGATATTTACTTTTGAGCCACTTTTTTTGGTTGTGTCTGTTTCTTTTGTTGTTTCTCCGATGGCAAGTGCGTCGTGTTTACCTTTTTTTTTTTCTCTCACTGACATTGTCTGGTCGGGTTCATTGATCAAAGCTTCGATTTACTAGACACCCGGGCTTGCATATTCGATAGCGGTATCGAGCAGAAATCCAGATCCATTTATGCAGGAAATGATCTTCGGTAATTTAGACGAATGAGTCGATCTCATAATAAGATTCTTTAATTGGATTTTTGAGACTTGGAATACGAAGCCAAGGCGAGAAACTACATACTACAGCATTTCGATTCGAGCCTAATCTAGAGGTTTGCAAAAACGATTACGAATGGCGTGACTGGATACCTCTCATTGGGCCAACTTTGCGAGAAAACGAGAGGATTAGGTTTCAGACACGCAGCTGATATCAATCTCGGCAATCTCGTGCCTGATCAGCATTGACTACCACGGCTAACGAAACACGCAACGGTATGCGAGCCAATCGATCCCCTGCTACCCTCTATTCGCCGTGTTGATCGCAACTCGAGCCGCGATGGTGGCAACTATGTGTATGATGCACCTGGTGCAATTGCTCAAAACATGATCTGCAACGGTTTCCGCATCCGCTCAGGTGTAATCTTGGTTTCTTGCTTATACAAGCTATACGGAGGCGGTTTAACTTTAGCTATCGAACTAGAGAATCTCGCTTTCCCAACATCACAGGGGGGAGCCTATTACTTCTGGCTAAGCTGCTCAATAGCCTTTGCTTATTTCGTACGCACATGTTGGATCCTAACTTGACGGATATGTTGGCCTGTGTACGCAGAAATAAAGGTGTAGAATTCAGATAGATATACTTGGATTGGTGCGCGCGTCTGAAGAAAGCGATTTGGGATTAATCGTTTACCTGTGAGAGGACATGTCGCCTGATGACTGCGCCAAGATGCACTTCAACCTTGCAAACTGCGTCTTGTACCCTATCCTGGAGGCAATGGCCACACTCAAGCTATTCCCGTATCTTTTTTCGAGGCAGCAGCAGCAATGATAACAACGTCTATGCTCTTATGAGGCATGTCGTCTTCTTCACGCTGCTCAACAATAGCATATTGGTTTTCTACAACCCCGTTTTGTATCCTTTCTTTCTAGTCTGCCGCAGGCGAAAGGTTTCATTCCAATCATCGGCCATAGTTGGATGTGGCTGCGTCAAGCCCCCTGGGAATCGTTTCTCGGTACCATGAAGGATATACCCAACGATGGCCTTGTCGTATTCCGAGGCATCTTCCATACAACAACGCTGATGCCAACGTCGACGGAAGCGCTGGCAGACGTTTTTGTACACAAAAGCTACAGTTTTGGGAAGCCACCATTTAGGAAAACAATTATGAAGAAGATCATCGGGAAGAGCCTAGTTACGCCTGACGGCGAAGAGCATAGACAAATGCGTAAAAGCATTACATCAGCCTTCCATTTCCGGAACATCAGAGATCTGTATCCCATGTTTTGGGCAAAATCGACTGAGTTTCGTCATATAATAAGGATCTGGGTGAGCGGCCGGATCGAATACTAGAGATGGGGCACTATTCTACCCAAGGTACCATGGACATGATAGGCCTAGGGGGCCTGGGTCGCGGCATTGATTCTTTACAGCATAGCGATGATGAGTTGGTCAATATCTACCAGCAGATTTTCGAACCGACGAAAGAAAAAGTGCTCTACTTCCTTTCCCATATTTTCTTGTCGCCCTGGATGGTTGAACAGCTGCCGTGGGGGCTTAACAATGGGTTAAAGTTCGGGATGATCCGCTTGCGAAAGATATGTGGCGATTTTGTGGCTAAAAAAAAGGCCAAAATGAAGCTCTAGAGCGCAGGCAGCCAGGGAAGCCGAGATATTCTGTCGTGTATAACCAGAAGTAATGAATTCCCGGACGAGAATCGTGGATCGCCTTCTTACGACCTTAGCGGCTGGGTAAGTCATGCCATGAGCCTTTTCTTTCGGGCAACAGCTTACAGCCATAGTCATAAAACCACTTCATCCACCTTGACATGAGCGTCGTATCTCCTATCCCAACATCCAGGCATTCAAAGCCATCTGCGGTTAGAAATCTATAAATACATACCAGATCCAGAGGTGCTCTTAAGCTCAGCCTTTGACGTCGCCGGCCTCTTGGAAAGCATGCTCTACCTCAATTGCGTGTGTAACGAAGTGCTTCGACTCTTCCCCACGATTCCTATAATCATGCGCGTCGCTATCCGCGACACAACGGTTGAAGGGCATCATATCCCGGTTGGAACCACAATTCATATTGTTCCGTAGGCGATAAATCGCCACTCCACAATGTGGGGCACAGATGCCAGGAATTTGTGCCTGAACGTTGGATCCACAAGGAAACTGGACGCCCGACCATGAGGGGTGGAGCAGAGAGCAACTATAGTTTTCTGACATTTTCGCACGGACCCAAGAAGTTGTATTGGTGAGAGGTTTGCGAGAGCTGGGCTGCGGGCACTCGTGGCGGTGTTGGTGGGTAGCTTTGTGATGGAGTTGGCGGGCCCGCTGGAAAAAAGTTGTTGCAGGTGGGACGATTACGAGTAAGCCGGTAAATGGGATGAGGCTGAAGCTTCAGCCAGTGGAATGGGGCTCTGGATAGACCGAATGGCGTTAGCGACTGTTGTCCGATATGCAATACTTGGCGCTCCACTCTTGTCCGTTGCCACTGTGGTTCTTTCGATATACATCTCTTGGTGTACTATCGAGTACATAAGCGAGCGCTTGTTTCTCCATGTACGGTATACGGTGACCCGGTGAAGGAAGGTGGAAGAGGGGATCAACGAAAAAGTGGGTATGTGGCTGTGCTAGGTCGAAGTCTGGGACATTGTCTTGTGGTAATGCAGCAAAGCCAAGGCGCGAAGGATTACTCACCAACGGCTCCACTGATCGATGTTATAGTATCCGACTCTTTGCATGTATTTCGCAATATCTTGGGCGCAAAAAGTTCGAGAACACAGTGCCAGCGGATCGGCTGGTATCTCTCTGCTCGAGTCAGATGTCTTGAGTCACGTCTGACCAAGCAAGCGCCACCAATTGGGCTTCCGATGTATGTGTCAACTCGCTCAAACCCAGATTAATATGGCACACGTACCAAGCACACAACTATGTACATAGTTTCCTTGATGCGTCGAGCACATGATAGCTCGGTGCGCACCGGAAGGCCGTGTCCCTGAGAGTCTGTCCATGTGAGCCTGAAGCCCGCGCGGAGATGAACAGGTGTCCTTTATGGGAATGATGTGCGAGGAAGATGCATGTATCTATGCATGTATGGACGTACGTGCACTGGGGCATCAGAAGTGTATGTACCTTGGCCACTAGCACGGTGGGTGCAGAAGCAGAAGGGCCAGCCACGAGGCGCATGGTGTCGCTTAATAAACCATCTACGTATGGCAGAGCGACCAGCTGTGGAGAGGTATCCACAAAAAGCAAGAAACCGATATGTACGCAATCGCGATGGGATCGCGTCGGGGTGTGTGGAGACATGCGATGCGTGCTTGGGGTCGAATAGACCTCTTGCCACTCTTGCATAGCATCAGCTCATATATGTACGGATGCTGGCGGGCGCATCAGCACCAAGGGGGTTAGATAGGCGAAAAGGATGAAGCTGATTGGTGGTATCGGATGCCCGTGTCCAAGTACATGCTCTCTCAATGTGAGCACTACTAGAACCTTCGTCTTTCTCCGAAGCGATTCCAAGCATGTGGCGCCCTATACTATCAGTAAGCCGGATTGAATTGCTACTTATGTATGTATGTACATACGTTCGATGGCTCGGCGGAACACGCGAGACGATCAGGCAAGCAAAGCTGATCGATCATCTTTGCTCGTTGGCGCATAAACGCGGTATATTTTGCCATTGGTCCGCGCCAACATGGGAGCCAATCATCGCGACTCAACATCGCCTATTAACTTTGACTTCCGAGGCTATTCTGTGATTTACGAATCCGAAAAGCTCAGCTGTGTTGAAGTGAAGGATCAATAATATTCTCATCAACATAGGTACACCTACCGTACAGTAGCATAGCTACCGCTATACTGTGCACTGTCCATGTGGCCCTAGCATCTGTACATAAAAGGACATACAATCGGCCGATTCATCTACTTGGGAAAGCTTGAGCACGATGACCGTCGATTCGTACGTTGGTGTTTGAACCGGAGATGGTGTTTTTTCTTCTGGAATAAGAAGATGGTATCCTCCTCTCCACATGAAGCTAATGTCGTAGCGGACCTTACCACCGCCACTGGGTCCAATGTGAGCAAAGGATATTGGCAGTCCAAGTCAGATGAGCAAGTGCAGCTCTCACCCTGGACCCCAGGGACATGGAATACTCTCTTTCTCGCATCGATTTACTTGTAAGGTGTTGGAAATCCGAGTGTTCTCAATGGGGTTGAACTAGTCCATCCCTGGAGCACACACAGTGCTGCCGCTAACGGTCGAGTCATTGAGCCTGGTAACGCATATTGTGCAACAGGGTATCAGGGTCGGAGACACAAGTCAAAACCCATGCAACTGTGAGGCCAACTTGCGCAAGGGATGCCCAATTGCCCCATGCAGCTCAGAAATCGCCGTTGTCCCATATGTGGAATGTATGTGTGTACGTGTGTATGTACGTGTTTTCGCCGCGGAATGGATGATGCGGGACGAGGGAAGGTAAGGCGCTCACGATGAAGTTGTACATGTGTGTATTCCCACAAAATCTCTCGTTATCCCCGCTCTTGTCGCCATCGGCACTTCTTCTGACACCGCCTGCCATTTGGCCTTGCTTATGCCTAGAAACGAGTTGTTCGCGTGATTCTGTTTGTCTGTTTAGCCTTGCAGAGCGTGCTTTAAGGAAAATCGTAGAAACCCTAATAGGGAAGATCGCAAATCTTCTTCATGCTTTTGGAAGAACGGTTTTCTGCACAGAGAGCGATTTCCACTTGTATTTGTGATCCGTAGAGCAGAAGAATCAGCCCACTATTATCCTGACGACAAGACCTGAATCACCAGGGTCGAAGGCTGTTTTTGACGCTCTCATTGGACACGGCCAAGTGTCCCGTTCCAAATTCCCGAGTTTATGGAGAAAACACAGTATTAGCTCGACGGCCGAGACTGCCGGCCCTAGGATCCGGATAGGGCCCCTTGCCCCAAATAACCACGTTTGGATGCACAGTGTACGCGAAAATTGGAGCCGCCAACCCCATAGGTCCAGGTCCCACCGTGCCCGACTCGATGCAGAGTCCTTGGGCAATACGTTGTTACTGTATAGCGTTAAACCCATGTCAGATAGACAAGCTGTACATCCTTTGAAGCGATTACTTCAACTTCGGTCAAAATAGCGCTGCCTTAAAACCATGGCCTCAAACGCTCCGGAATACGATCCCCAAGCCATATACGGCCCGAGCTCGTCCACTCAACATAAGGTCGCTATTCCACGCTTACAACGGGTCGAAACTGGACAGAGTGGAACACAGGATAGGCGTCGAGTGCCGCGGGCGTGTACTGGGGTGAGTTTGAATCATACACAGATGTTCCTGTGCAATCGTGGGGTGGCATGACCATGGTCTTTTCGACGATCGCCAGGAGCCACTGTCGCCTGCCAACTCCCATCTCTGTCTAATTTGATGTGATTTCTGACAGCCTGTCTGCGTGTCTAGTGTCGTTCCCACAAGATCAAATGTACAGGCGAGAAGCCGACATGTAAGCATTGTGCGACCACAAACCGCCAATGCGTGTATATCCTGCCTCGGAAAGATCGACTGAAAACGTGGGTGTTTTTTCTGTTGCCTAACATAATTCCAGTGCTAACAGCCCCAGGATTACGCAGCAATGTCAGCAGCTGGCTGCATTGCTGAGAGAAATCAGAGACCGCGCAAACGTCCAGGACAGTAATCGCATCACCGATCTTTTAGACGAAGTAAGCCTCTGCTACCAACCCCTTTATCTCCAAAGTCAACAAAGGCTCCCTTGTATTGACACAGCATAGATTGGCGAAGACTTGACGGAGCCCAGGCTGACGCCAACGCCGTCAAACTCTGACGTCGACGCTCAGAGCTCACACGGAAATGTTGAGTTGGGCAGCATCGATTATCTCGAGCATCTCGAAACTGAGGCTCTAGACTTGCTAGATGAAGACTTGCATAGTAAGGATGAAGCTCGGTCAACAGGGTTTGTCGGAAAGAGTTCAGAGGTGCAATGGTTGCGCGCAGTTGCACTCGCCCAAGCCGAGAGAACAGAGGGGAGCTGGGATAGTTCGGGACCGGCACGACACCCTTCGTACGCCACCAGCAGCGAGCCGGTTAGTTCGTTCAGCTTCTGGACAGATTGCGACGATGTAAACATAGACTTCTATGTGGACCCGCACGAAATACCGCAACCTCATATTGCCGAGCATCTGTGTAAGTCACGGATGAACAGTATACTTCCTGTGATATATACGCTGACCCGACATGTTTAACCCTGTAGTGCAATGCTACATGTCCAAAGTGCACGATTCTTTTCCTATTATTCCCAGTAGAGAGTTTACGGAGCAGGCTCGTGTATACTTTGGGGCATTGCAGAGCGGGAACGCGCCAAGTTTGAATCCAAAGTGGCAAATCATCCTGAACCTCGTCTTTGCCATTGGAGCCAACTATGCACACCTGAATGAAGGCTGGTTGGCAAATGAGCACATTACATATCAAGCACGGGCGCGTGCTTTTGGGTTGAGTGAGGCTGCAGTGGCTTCTCATCCAGATGTGCCACAGATTCAAAGCTTGGGTCTTCTCGGATTCTACTGGCTTAGTGTTGGACAGGTCAATCGGTAAGTGCCTGATTAATGTCCATTTTGCTGTGTAGGCTGAGAGTGACGGAGGTGCTGACCATGCTAGTGCTTGGACAATCGTCGGCATCGCTCTGCGTTCTGCATATTCCCTGGGCCTCCATGTGCGAAACGAAGACCCGTCGGCCAATGCGAAGAAACGAGAATCTCTAGTGCAGATTTGGTGGAGCCTATACTCTATTGAGAGAATACTCAGCGTCATAACCGGTCGTCCAAGCATCGTGGTCGACTCATACTGTTCTGTACCATTGCCCATGACGAATTCTGAAGACGGCAGAGGAGAGGGAATCACAGCAGCCTATGCCAATATTGGGGATGTAGCGATGTCACACTTGACCCCGTTTCCCGTCTCATCCAATGTTGCCGCGAACCGTCCTGTGACACCACAGGGCTTTGCAAAACCAGGCACCGGTCCTGGTTTGTACTTCAGGGCCGGGGTACAGTTGTCGATAATAACCCAGAATATTCTCACCTCACTCTACTCGGCTGGTACGATGATCCGGTCTCCAAGTGATGTTCAGCAGGACTCGACATTTTTGCGTCAACGCTTAGACCAGTGGGTTTCTTCGTTACCTTTGGAGCTCCGACCGCATGGAGATGGGCGAGGGCCTAGCGATGGGTTTTCTCGTGAGCGTGTGCTCCTCAAGTTTCAGTTTTGCAGCGCGCGTATCTTGCTTACACGACCGTTTCTGGCTGCGCGACGGCAACCATGGAAAGATTCCCACGACGCAAGCTTTTCAAGGAACATGGCGGATGGGTGTATTGAGGCCGCCAGGGCGATTGTTGCGTCTTTGCCCGATGATGTCAGCAGTCGAATTCATGAAGATTTGCCCTGGTGGTGTCTCGTGCACCACATGATGCAAGCAGTCTCCGTCTTCCTACTCGGTCTCTCGTATCCCTCATCGACGTCGTGCGAGGCTTCAGTAATGATTCATCACGTGAGGAAGGCGATATCTTGGCTCCAGCGGATGCAGGGACCCGTGGCCGCACGTGCTCATCGAATAGCCTTCAACTGCTTTGAGAGGGTGGCTCGGCAGTATGGTGTGGACGTGTCGGATCTTTGGGACCGCAAAGAGGCACCGGTAATACGAGACTTTCACTCTGACCCTGTTCCAGACGTTCGTGTGCCTCGACCATCAACGACCACAGCTGCGGCGGCAGCTTCGACGTATGGGGGATACAACACCACAACCGGCGCCAACCCTGCGACCCATTCGGAAGGGTCCAGGTTCCATCCAAGCTATTTCACGTTACAATGAAGAAAGTGGGAGATGTCGAGTTGATGCGGCAGCAGCGGCAGCAGCAGCAGCAGCAGTTGGTGTGCCGGATCTTGGGAGTAGGCAATACGTAGCAGGCAAGAAGATTGTTTGCTCAAGGCTAAGGACAGGCAAGTCTAAAGTAATACCCCAACTGCAATATAATGCTGGTTGTGGCAGCAAGGGGTAAGAGGGGCAAGGGCTGCTGGATAGTGGTTGTGGCAAGGCCAGGTAAGCGGAACCACGGCCAAAGCTCGTTGGTAACCAGAATTTAAAGACTGGGAACTCTAGCTGCAAGGCTCAGGTTGAGGCTAGCTACATGCGTATAAGTAGATGGGAATGGAAGTCTCGATACGAGCGGATGGTGAAGCTGGCACTGGGGGGGACATGGGTATTAGCGAAAATTGATGCCCTTTCAGGAAAGACCAGGCTTCCTGCTCGTATGGGCCAAACATTAAGTATACACCGACGATGACAATTGATTAGGATTTGGCGAGACGAGGCAGGCAGGGAGTGTGCTGGTTACTAATGGCATATACTCTGCGCTGGCCCGTGGAGAGTTTTGGCGCTGAGCAGCCGTGTATGTATGTATGTATGTATGTATGTATGTATGTGTGTATGCATATACCTGCGTATTTATGTGGGCGTATCTATACACAACACACTACTATACCTGAAGACTTATCAATTGTCGTCCAAGGCGTCTCCAGTACTGTACTACCCTACTCTATCGGGACTTGAGGGTGAGAGTCGGGAAACTTCTGCCGAACAGCTCGGACCCTTGTGAAGCCCGCGCCGCTGTGATTGGTTCCAACAAACCAAGGCTGCCTGGTGCTGCCTGCGCACGGCTTTATCACGTGATACTAGCGTGCCAAGAATTTAGCGCGACCCCTCAGGTATATAAGCTGCGTCTCCCTCTTCCTCCTTGTCCCTCGGCATCCAAGTGCTCGGGCTTTACGCTTACCAGTGAGGATTCGTCCGAGGTAGCGTTTTTGCTAGTTGAAAACTACAACTATGACCGCTCCAGTTGGCCTTCGGGTCGGCTGGGAATTTTTGACACACCACGCATGCCTTGTGCTGCTTTTCGTTGACCATTGCGGCTTGCTGCTTTGTTGAAGAAGAGCCGTGGCATCTTGCAAGGCAGTGTTTCCCTTGCGACGCTCGAAAGTATCTGACGCACTCCTATCACTCACCACAAGTGTCTACACTATATGGTCGGCCTACATATTGTAGCGCAATGTCAAGAAATCTCCGCCCAGCAGGATTAGCGGGCGTAGCGCATGTGCGTAGATGGCTACATCACCTACTTACTCACAAGGCTCTGCGCTTGCAAGCGAGTTTTTCCTCCCGACTACACTACATAAGAACGCCAACCCGACTGAGGCGACTCATTCACAACCCCCGGCCCCGTATCGGCATGGCTCGATGATTCGAGTGTCAGGCAACAGGTGGTCCTAGTTCACGTGTTGCGAGTCGCCCAATTCACTCACTGTCATCATCGCCAAGGCCATCATCGCTATTTGGGAATTTGATATTCCTCGGTACGGACGTATTTGTCTACAAACATGCCAATCGCTAACGCCACAAAGGGATTGCCCCTTCCACTCTTATTAACTCTGCAAGGCATCAATGTCGCGCAAATCTGTCATCGTGTTTGCTGCGCCTCCGAAGGATTTCCAGCCTGTCAATATGCGCCGCACTTGCAACCTAGTCCTTAATGCATAGTGTATTGCAGGACTTCTACGGAGACTTTTTTCGTCATACTACAAGACATCTAACCTCAGGCATGCTGGAAGCCAACTTTCCGGAAGATCAAACAACTCAGCGCCATGCAGTCAACGCCATCGTCCTCACTACACTTGGTGAGACGCAACTCTCGAGTGCCATGCTCACGATACCTTTTTTGGGCGAGAAACAGGTGTCATTTCCTACACAAAGTTCTGTCTGATGTACACAACAGAGATGAGATTGCCCACACCAGGACATGTCAACAAAGCAGAGTTTGAAAGAACACGAGCCATCTGCAGAAATAGTGCAAAAAGCTGAGAGTAGCTTTGTCAACTACTGTCTACAAGAGCGAGCGACGAAAATCAGGTCACCCTTCTCGACCTGACTCTCCACACCATGCATGCCCCATGCAGCTGTCACGATATCGAGCGACTCAAGGCTCATGCCTAGCTTGTCCGACGAACCATCTACATCTGCGGCATCTCGACTTCACTGTCGCGCCCACGCCTGTTTTGCCACGCCTGCTACTGCTTAACAAGGTTTATTGCGTGTGCCCTATGCGGCATCCCTGAGATCACCAAGATGCATCTAGGGACTGTTTTCCCACCTTAGGGCAAATGTTATTTGCTGCAGAGCTCGTCGATAGCCTTGGGGCGGTTTCAGGGTCGTAAGATGTTCATCAAGGTTTCGGCCCACAACTGGCGTTCGGCCGGACCTCCAGCGTCGACACTAGCTAGTAGTCGCCTTGCGCCATCCTCCGCAAACGGCTGCATAACAAATTCCGAACCACGAGGGCAAACAAAACTCGTCCTGCCAACTGCCGCCCTCCGCACATGCATGCATGTATTCATGCGCAACACCTAGGGCCGCCATTATGCACAACGGCATCCCCAGGCAAGAATCAGTCATCCTTCAGGCCACTGCAAACCGCTCACGTCGTCACTATTTGATTGCTAAAAGACGGCATCTAGTCATTGACATGCGACGCCGAAAGTTCCGTACCATCGCCTCAGTCACAACACCCGAAGCCTAGCCAAACCAGGACGTTACTCACAGAGGGTCCCATGAACTTACCCGAGAGGGGAATCCGCGCGGCATTGCGCCCCGTCTTTTACTCTTCCTGCCTGTTCTTCCCCGTATCTGGTGTCGCGCCACGCTGGACAAGGCAGTAGTCGGCCGATGCTTTGACTGATCGCCATACTATAGTCTTCGTCACGTTCGAAACGGTCATGACTTGAGAGCGTAGGCAGGGTCTGGACAGCCTATTTTGATACTGCTCGCCACCACCCCACTTCCAGATTCAGCAGGATTGTCTAAAGCCTGCTAACCCTGCCATCGTTCGAGCTGAACTGAGCTGCCAATAGATGTACATCATGCCTCCAACTCCCGAAGCTACCTTCACCAATTTACCCTGTTCCTCGCGCTAGGTCCCCCTTTCATCCTGGCTGCGTCGCTCTCGCCTCTTGACCCTTATAACCATTAGTGTCGGGTCTTAATACCCTCTGTTATTACCATAACGCTGAACATGGAGTATTGAGCAATGTGATTGTTACAGCTTCTTCTTTTCTTGGCGGTTTTCTTCTATCATCAAGACGCTCGACTGGCCCTTATTACCTCTCCACCATAATGAACATCACTAATTCTACCCCCGCTGGAATACGGGTTAATATCATAACACTTGCCTTCACCCTCGTTTCAAGTTTGGTTGTTTTTTTACGTCTCTTCACACGCCTAGTAATATCAAAAATGGCTGGATGGGAAGATGCTTTTATTGTACTGGCCATGGTGAGTGAGCATAGTCTTCATCATATACTCGTTCGCTAATGAAAGCCCCCCTAGGTCTTTTCCGTAGGACTTACGGTGCTAACCACCGAACAAGTAATGAATGGGTTGGGAAAGCATAGCTCGAAACTCTCGAAAACTGAGCTGGATATACTGCTAAAGGTACGCTCTCACAAGCCCCTTCCACCCTCTTGTACAGCTCAAGAGCGCCAACTGAGGTCTTTGTACTCTATAAAGCTAGCTCTCGGTTCAAGCAAGTGTAAGCTTGCATGCAGGGCGAACTCCGTCTAAAACACGACCCAACATTCCTACCTTCTCTTAAGTTGTTGGAAAAGAAAACTGACAAGCATACCAGTCGTTCTGGGCGAGTGTCTGGGTTTATAGCCTCACCCTTACTACAATCAAGGTCTCCATCCTTGTCCAATATTTCCGCATTTTTCCCGTGCGTGGCTTCCGGATAGCCTGTGTCGTTGTCTTGGGCCTGGTAATCGCATATGGAGCCTGGGCAGTTTCCTCGAGCGTACTCATTTGCACTCCGATCGCTTTCTCGTGGGATAAGTCGATACCAGGCGGTAGGTGCATGAACCAACTCACAGTGTGGATTACCAATGCCGCCTTGAACATCACGTTGGATGTGGTAATATTTCTTATGCCGTTATTAGTCATACGAGGGCTATCAATCTCGAAATCACAAAAACGGGGGCTAGGGACTATGTTCATCTTGGGTGCTAGGTAGGTAAAGCTTGCTCGTCGTAAACCATGCAATGAACTGACGAATCGACAGCGTCACCTTGGTATCCATTGTTAGGCTCTATTCATTGGACGCCGTTGCCAACTCAACAGACGTGTCGTTTGACAACACGGATCATGCAACTCTGTCGGCAGTCGAGGTCAACGTAGGCATCGTGTGTGCTTGCTTACCAGCTATGCGGCCGTTGTTCGCCCTTGTTTTGCCCCAATACTTTTCAGAGTCGCCCAGATATTTGAAGTATAGAACCTTCAAAATAGATATAGCGGCGGAACGAAGAAAGTACCCAGAGTATACCACTCGTCCTCCCACTGCCTATATCACAAGGCCTAGCACCGCCCAAACTAGGCCCGCCACTGCACATATCACAAGGCCTAGCACCGCCCAAACTAGGCCCGCCACTGCACAAATAAGACCCAACACCGCACAAACGAGACCCCGTACGGCGCAAGCAAGCCCCAAAACCACACCACCACAATTCATCAGCACACCGCCAAGACTCGTCACAATACCACCTAGACCCAGCACTGCAGAACCAAAGGCTGACAATACACCAACACCACCTCGAGCCGATATTCTTAAAGAGGACTCTTGGCACGAGACATTTCCTCTCCAGTCCATCTTCTCCCGTCCATCAGGTCGAGGCTCTCCCTTGTCTCAAATGACTGAGACACCACCGCCGTCTTCACCATATTTGCGCGATTTCCAAGGACACTCGCGCAAAGGAAGTAATACGTCCGTGTCAAGCACAGCAAGCGTAGCACTTGAACGATGCATAGCGCGTCTTCAAGCAGGATTTGATGCTCGACGCATGACACCCATTTCGCCGCTCAGTACGGCTTTCCCCGCCCCACTTCGCATCCGAAAATCACCTTCACTGCCGCCAGGCTCGTGGATGCGACGGCCATCCACATCATCGCAGGTTGGGCTGAAGGAATTAGAAACCGACAAGAAATTACCCCCAACCCCCTTCCCTTTCGGATCTCACGAATGAAGTGATTTCCAGTGTAACTGACACAAGGGACAAGGAAAAAAAATAAACAAACAAAAGAGTGATCGTCTTTAATCACAGGTAAACCAACCATACACACACACGCTCGCTATGTACATACAAGGAAAGCCACGAGCCAGCCGCCTTGAAAGAACAGGTACTCTTGTAATTACGCGCGCTGCGAAAGTCCGCGATGCCCCCTCCCCAAAGGAGGCCGTGACTTTTCGCCCCATAGCTGCGTAGCTGCCTGCACCACTCTCCCTCCCCCCCCCCTTCCGCCACAAGTTGTGGGGGTGAATAGGAAGAGAGTGGCGCGCGGGTCAGCCTCTCCAAGGATCTAGCCGTGAAGCTACTACAATAATAATAAAGTCTTTTTTTATATCTCTCACTCAATCGCACTCTCGTCTTTGCCTGCACTTCTTTTTTTTCCCTTTTGAGTCCCTGAAGCAAATGTCATAAGGTCCTACTATCGTTTTCCCAGATAAATTCTTATACAAAGAGACCATAGACCACACCATTATCCTGTAATCCAACCCCCCCCTCACCCTCCTCCATTCAAAATCCCCAATCTAACCCCAACATCCACCGATGACCACGCTCCCCTCCCCTCCACTATCCCATCCTCTCTCTCGCCCACACTAACCCTTGTTACCCCGCTAGCTAAGCAACCCCCTCCGTCACCCGTTTCACCACACCATCTCGTTTCCCGTCTATCATTCCACCTTTGCTGCGTCACGGTACGAACTTGGCGTTTCAAGCATAGGACTTACACGTGTGATACTTAAAAAAAAGCCGCCCCGGGGCTGAATGAAGTGGTTTAGTGACGTGTGTGTGTGTGTGATCAGGGCAAAATGGCGTAGGTGTGTGTGTAATCATGTAACGTATGGGTTTCCTTCGTTTGAGTAGCATGATGAGGAAAAGTTACGTATGCGCGCCTTGTGGCAGTGGCAGGATGTGGCTGGGTTGGTGGATACTCGAGTAGGCACAAACAAGCAGCGTGTTGGAAAAGACGGTTATTCTCTCCTGGTACGAGGCTATTGTTCAAGAAGCAAGAGGACATAGTAAGTTGCAGACGTCTCAAGACGACCAGAGTCTTGATTGAGACAGGTACAAAGAGTAGTATAATGCATTTAACGCAACTATCATGACTTGGCCTCTTTCTCCTAACGAGAAAAGTGGCCCCCCCATGTAATATACACAGTTGTTTGCTCCAAACGCCAAACAAGGAAACAAGTCACGCAATCGTAGCTAGAAGGGAATGGGTACGCTCATCTGAACTTGCTGAAAATGACGGCGATGATGAGTAGCACCAGGACGGTTATAATGGCAATGGTAATGATGCGGTTCGTGGCCATCCTGCAGTGAGAAACATGGTTAGTATCTGTTGGTTGCACAGATCAAAAGGGCATCCATCTACACCTCCCTATCAACCAGGGGTTCTAGGTGTGGGGAGATGGAAGGGGGTAACCAGGGGAATTATACATACCGTCTCGCCATGCCCCTCAGAGTCTTGATACTCCGATCGGTGTATCCCTCGCTCTCGAGCAGCCTCTCCCTTGTGTTCGTGATTTGCTCCCTCTGTCTGTGCAAGTCGCCGAGGGTACTAGCGCCAATCTGCTCCGTCTCGAGCGCAATCCGCTGGCTCTCCCTCAGCCTGTTGCTCGACCTGTTCAAGCGATCTGTGCCAGAGAGAAGTTGCTGGCGCTGCTCGAGTTGAGCGTCGCCGCCATCGGGATTGTCGGTGTAGCGGTCGCCAAAGAGCTTGGAGCGGTCCGAGGTGTATGTTTGCAGCTTGCGCTTGCTGGTATCGAGGTCGTGCTCAAAGTTGCGAAAGCGCGCGTTGTACTTGGACTTGAGATTGGCGGGAATGTTGGACTTTTCGAGGCGCATCTGGCCAATCTAAACAGGAGACTTGTGAGCGTTGCATTCTTTGCACATGTTGTCGCTACATCAAGCCATATGCCTTGTTCCGCATATGCGATGTCTCCAGGCTGCAACTCACCAACTCCTCGGCCTCCTCCAGCGCACGCTCTGCCCTACTGATGGCGGCCTTCCTGGGTTCGCCAGTCGTTTCTTTGATCTGCTCTATCTGCTGGCTGAGGTCGGCTTGTACCAGCTTGAGTTCGGCCTCATAGCCGCTGAAGCGCTCGGTGCCCGCGTCGGCATCGATGAGGTTAGACATGGCTTCGCTATCGGAATTTGTCTGTACGGGGTGTGCGAGAAGTAGACGTGTGCGTATGGGTGTGTAGTTGTTGGTCGATGTGCAAGTGAATAAGGCGTTGAGCCGATACTCCAGAGCTCATGCGGCCATTACGCAGTTGCCAAGGCCATCCCTGCCCATGTCACGTGAACCGCATCTGTGCCTGATTGTTCTGCTCGCACTCATTGTCTATCCAGGTGTTGTAGATGTCTCTTGGAGATGATTCTAGCTATTCCAATCCCCAGCACGGTCGCGTCAGTTTACACTCATGATTGCTTTTCCAGTGCCAACCCGCGTCTTGAACGCGTCGTTGGCATGGTCCGTACTTCCTCACACACAAGGCCGCACCGCGCACCATGTTGCGACTCTGCATGTCTCAAAGGCCCAGCATGCGCTCACCAATCTTGGAGACCGCATCTTCCCTACATAATCATCGCAACCGGGTGGGGCCACTGTTTAGTAGGATCAGCGGCCCACTCCATCTTTTTTTCCAGAGGGCTAATTACGTAGGTCCAACCTGGGCACCAATGATAATCTAGTCTTGTGGAAACATGCTACACGCATGCAACACCACATTGTACTGCACCATGGCTCTGTTGCTGTTGGAATGCGTGAAACGAGCAGCGGCGGCATTAGTCATGTACTTGTAGCGACGGGCCTAGCTTCAACATCCATGACCTCATGAGTCACATATCTTCCGAAGCTCATACTCGCTCTGCCCGTTGTCTTTTTGTCATTGTGGTACATCCACCCAGCATTGAATTCTAGCCTGCTCGTGCAACAATTGCGCTTCCGCACTAGTTCACCATGAGCAACGAGGCGGGAAAAAAGCGTATAGCCATTGTCGGCAGCGGCATATCTGGCTTGAGTGCCCTGTTTGCCCTCCGCGATACCCAGCATGAGGTACATCTTTTTGAAAAAGAGGAGCGACTGGGCGGCCACACAAATACGGTGATGTGGAAGCACAACGGCAAAAGCACGCCTGTTGACACTGGCTTCATCGTTTTGAACACGGCTACCTACCGTTCGTCTCTTCCCGCATATCCTGCCACTCGAATCCAAGTTGACAGACAATAGCAAACTTTATCAAGTTTCTCTCCACTCTGCGCGTAAAAACTGTGCCGTCCCTAATGACTTTTGGCGTCTCCCGCGATGCAGGTGCCTTTGAATGGTCCGGCACATCGGGCAGTACGCTCTTCGCTCAGCCATCCAATGCACTCAAACCATCCTTCTGGCGCATGATTTTCGATATTGTCCGCTTCAACCAGTTTGCTCTCGACTTGCTGTCAATCACTCCAGGCTCGCCAGCTGCCATTGCCGCCACCAAGATGAGCATTGGAGAGTATCTGGACCAAGAGGGCTACTCGGACGCCTTTAGGGATGACTACTTGATTCCAATGACTGCATGCGTATGGAGTACTGGCGCAGACAAATGCGCTCTGGAATTTCCAGCCTTGACACTTGTGCGCTTCATGTGGAACCATCACCTGCTTAGCACCATCGCTGAAAGGCCGCCCTGGTTGACTGTTGAAGGCGGATCCAGCAAGTACATTGACGCTGTGCTGGAGCTAGCTGGCAATTGTGAAGGCCACCTTGGAACGCCTGTCCTGGCTGTAAAGAGTAAGAATCAGAAAGTCGAATTGACTTTGGGAGGAAGGGGAGAGGGCCAGACGGAGATCTTCGACGAAGTCGTGCTGGCTTGCCACGGAGACCAAGCAAGATGGATGCTGGGAGATGATGCAACCGAAAAAGAGAAGGAAATCCTAGACGCCTTCGAAACAACGCCGAATACCGCATATTTGCACTCTGACCTCTCAGTAAGTCTGCCAACAGTAGCTTAGAGAGGATGCCTGCTAATAACCCCTAGCTCATGCCCCAACGCCGCACAGCCTGGTCCGCATGGAACTATCTCACAACATCTGCATCCAACCCACCCAAAAACCCAAACCTAGACTCATCCTCCGGTGCCATCGAGTCCGTCTGCTTGACTTACGATATGAACACTCTCCAACACATCCCCCGAGACACCTTCTCATCCGTGCTCGTAACTCTCAATCCATCCTCGCCCCCTTCTCCTGCTCTCACCCAGGCAACATACCAGTACCGCCATCCCCTGTACAACTCGCGCATGGTCTTTGCGCAAGATCGCCTCGACGAGATTCAGGGTAAACGCGGTATCTGGTACGCCGGCGCGTGGACGGGCTACGGCTTCCATGAAGACGGATGCCGAAGCGGATTGCAGGTTGGAGAGAAGCTGGGTGGCAAGGCGGGGTGGGAGGTGGTAGATGCAAAGTTTATGAGGGGCAGGCGACCCGTTTTGGAGTGGAAGGATTATGTCGTTAGGTTCGTTGTTACGCTCGTGCAGATGGGGATTAGTATCTTGGGCGGCTTATTGGGGACGGAAAAGAGGATAACGGGTGTTGGGCAGAAGAAGGTGGTCTAGATGATGTGTTTATTGTGTAGTGCATAGTACAGGTTTGAACGCTTCAAATCAAATACTTCTGACACAGTGTATACTGCATCTCGTTGTTCCATGAAAGTTTGTTTTTTCTCTCCTTCTAATTGATTATCCATCCATGCAAATCATTTCTCATCACTCCAACTCCCTTGGTTTGCAATTTTACTATTCATTCCCGAAAATCTCTTTCCATTCTTTTATACCGATCGTACACTCGACGCCGAATCTCCCCTGACATGACCCCGTCGCCACACCACCGCCTCCTGGTCTTCCATCACGTTTGACACACCGCGTCGTGTAATCGAGCACGTCCTCGCGCGCGTTTTGCCATCGATTTGCCGTTTAATTTCTGCGTCCCAGCGGAGATATTGTTGTATGGCTGTGATAACAGTAGGTGGCATGATGGGCATGGTACCAAAAAAAAATGTAGTTATTTTGAGATTGAGAGAATATTGTTAATACAAGAATTGGTAATTGGTATGTTGCAGGTGTTGTTGCAATGGGTATGTAAAAGCAAAAAGTGCGAGGTGGGAGGATATGTGTAGTGGGAGGAGAGTTTTTTTTTTCAACTTGAAATATCTTGACTATATGAGAGGGCGGGGGTGATATGAGCGGTCTGGAGAAAGAACATGGTATTCAGCATCACTTTGTTTAGTTCAAGAAGTAAGCGTACGCGGACGGTAAGAGTCATCTTTACAAAAGTCATTGTGATTGTCGGGGGTGTGCTGGGTAAGGTTGAACGCGAAACATGGCCTTCTTATCGCTTTCGCAGCGCCTCATGTTTCTGAGCATTTTGATTGGCATAGCGTTTGCGCTAGGGTGATCGGATTGTTGCAAAGTGTGATGGACATGCGAACAAGCGGTGGTGGAGATGAGGCTGAGCGGTGAGTCTGATCACTAGACTAGTAGCACTACCACGTGTACATGGAGCAACTAGGCTATTTTGGGATGAAAACACTAAGGTTGAGTATGATGCGGTTGACTCCTCCGCGACCAATCGATTTGTGCTCACTGGGAGTAGGTTGTTACACAGCTAACTTCCCTGTTTATTATTGTGATTTTGTATTCTGCGCTGGCGTGTCGCGCTCGTTGACTCGATGTCGCAAGAAGATTAGGAAGGCTTTGTTAATCTTTGGGGGAGTCAGATACCATCCAGCAGGTTCTGAGTATAGGTGTTTCATACTATTGCATGGTATTCTTCCTATCGAGTAGCTCATCCAAGCCCAAGTCAAAATATGATACCAGGTAGTGTAGAGTAGACTCAAGACCAATCTTACCAACACAAGCTTTTGGTACATTTTGATCACAATACCACCTGCCAAGTCGCATCAGACTCTAGTAGTTGAATGTATACCAAGTTTCCACACCCATCCGCATACCTTCTCCCGGCTCCTTCGCATCCCGAGAAACAATTTCTTTTACCGCTCATGTGATACCATCGCATTGTGAGTTGGATACTCAAGAACTGATTTGCACACCACCTTTCGTAAGAGATAAGAAAGTACGGGAAGAAGAAGAAACGAAAGAGGGGGAAGGCAAAGAGTAGTGGATAAGATCCGATGAAGATCGTCATTTTGAAACAGGGCTGATCGGTATCTTCGCCGGGGACTAGATGATTACTTTTGGATCGTCGCGGTAGTACCCCTGTCGTGTTACCCGCGATGTGGAGACTTTGCTTTTTGAGGCTACGTGCATATGTATGTGTGTATGTTAGGTACTTCTACATACAACGTATGCCATACAATAAAATGAATGAGTGGAACGAGATGATTGGGCGCTTCTTAATAAATGATCATGTGATATGGGAATAGGAGATCTTTTGTTTGAACTGAACATAGCAGTCATTTAATGGCCAGTAGTATACTTGAACACAAAAAAGAAGAAGACGGTCTATCTATACTTTTAGGTAAACATGAAGGGATGGAGACTACGTTCATCTCTGGTTATTCGCCAAATCCGTCCAACTATGACAATCTACTCTCATTGCTTGATACTGAACTGGTAGTCCATTCAAGTTCACCAGCTGTTTCTTCGCAAAAGCTTACTATTTTGAGGTTTGACTAACTGCTCGGATACGGACCGAATACAAGGTATTAACTTTGGTGGCGAAAAGCCCATTCGTACTGTGTAAGGTGGGTCGCCTGGTCGACGCAAGGGCCATTCGTCTCGACGAGCAAATAGTGGGATGCGAGATCTTGCCCATTCTGGCGAACGTTCTTCATCGTGCTGAACATATGTTGAATTTATTTCCGAAGGACATTTGTGCGTGGATGGTTCACGTGTTGGCATGACTGCTCCATGCGCTTGCACATTGCTTTCATGAACAGCCCTCTGGGCCTCAACAGCCCACGATGGATCCCAGACGTCAACTTTCACAATGTGGAATTCGCTCAAAATGAGCTCGCGCCGAACCAACTGTCTGGTGTCATTCAAGCTGTCCACGTACGCTGTGATGAGACCGCGCAGACTGAGATTCATGTCGCGAAAACAACGACCGACGTGCCCTTGGTTGAGATGGAATTCCAAGACATGTGCCAACTCGGTTTGGGCTGCATCTTGTGCTTGCTCAAGGGTGTTAAAGATTCCAATGTTGTGTGCCAAGGGCAGGGCGTGGGGGTTGGAGATATCGTTTGAGTAATGAAAGACTTGGAAGCCTAGTCGTGGGGTACGGAAGTGCAATTCAATACCGGAAAAGTCCATGAGGGTAACTATTGTGCAGCAGGTATGATGGAGTGTCTACCGGGAAGCCGTAATATGAAGGCTGCTTAGGCGCAAGGTATTGGGTGGCCATCATGAGACAAATGGTTTGTTCCAACCGTACTGTCCTTTCTTTGCATGCATGTCTCTTGTTTGGTGCAATCTGGAGTTGCATTGTTTTCGACATTCAGTATACAAAATCTGATTCACCATCTGCGTTTGCCGACCTGACACGGAAACTGGGGCGAGTTAGAAGGGCAGAGTTTGATTGTTGGGCGGCGCAGCATTTGTCAAGCGTAGTATGTGATACTGCTAGTGTGCTAATTGTTGCCGCACCGTGGTACCTGCCTTAGGCTATCGCCATCCGCAGTTGCAAAGACCGTGGCCTAGACGCAACCCGAACCCAGGCCAGGGCTACAGGGGCAATGTGAAGGCTCGTCTACAAAGTCAACTTTTGCCTAATGCCATGGTGTGCATATATCTATGTGTCAGTGGTAAAGAGGACAGTTGACTGGTGAGAAATCATCTCGCAACTGCACCCCCCAAACGGAACATTGCTTGCAGTGCGGCATATTGGTGGAGTTTGCACGGCTGGGAGATGAAGGCATATGATGTGGATGCAAAGTGATTAGCCGACGACGTGTTCATCCGGATGCACAGCGCGGGTGTGCAGCAGGGATGGCAGATTTTCCCCTGAGCGCCCCGTTTTTTGGATCAGGATCGAGGGCAAACATGGTTTTCTTTACAAAGATTTGTTTGGCAAGACGAGATGACCAGGGGTGTGTGCAGCGGTATGCATGCAATGGCCTTCAAGGAAGATGCGGCTGGCGATGGAGATTGCCAAGTCGATGCAAAGTGGGTCCTCGGGAACCCACGATCGTGTTTGTTTTTGGAAGTCACATGGGGATAAGGAGCAGGAACGCACAAAGTAGCGGCGATGGTCGCACCAGTCGCAGATTTTGGATCGAAGCCATGGTGGGCCAGGGTCCCGAAAGCCGCAGGACGTTACCCAAGGAAAAAGAAAAAATCGACGAGGATGCGGCGAGGGGATCAAGGGGAGGGTGCAGTCACAGGAGCTGGTGAAGGAAGCCATGGAACAGCTAGATGTACATTAGCGCATTTCCACTCATGGACCAGTCGGCGAAGCAGAAGCGATTGGCACTAGATGAAAACTAGATGAAAACTAGATGAAAACTTGACCCGAGGCCGAGGGACTCACTAGCGGGAAGGGGGGCCAGCTGGCGTTCAAAGACATGAATAAGTATAAGCTTCAATGATGGGGAGAAGGTGGTGGATATGCGAAAGCGAAAGGTGATTGAGTGGCGTTATGCCAAAGTTTGCATACCAGGCCCCAGACTTGTACTGAAGTATACGACACGTGACGTGGGGACGTGGTGGTGTGGGTGACATGTGGTGAGCCACGCGAAACCGTGAGAATGGTTCTGACGGGTGTCAGGGAACACGGCACGGCTCAGGCTTGGGGTGTTTGTGGCAACGCAACTGCGTCTACGATACTGATCAAAGCGGCAGACTTTGCCGTGAAATGGTGGAGAAAAGGGGAAAACTACCAAGGACCAAGAGGTGGGTTTTGGAAGGTAAGTAGGTAGGTAGGTTGACTTTGTGCCACTAGTTGGGAGACGCAGTAGACCAATCGGCCGGCTTGCGGAAAGCGTCAGTGGCTGGTGTTGTCTCTGGCATCGGGCGAGGCGGGGGGCGGAGAGGGGGGAGAGCGCCACCACCCAGGCAAAGTATGTACGCATGTACTACGTAGTTTGCTGGGCTTTGAAGACGTGTTGGGAATACTTATGGCGACTGTACATGCAATCGATGCATAGACATGTATGTATGTATGTATGTATGTAGTGTATGTGTGTTTGCACACATGGATAAGATAGTCGCAGGAACATGCAAGGTGACGATAGAGGCTGCCCTGATTGGCTGCAGGCGTGTCATCCGACAGCCAATCAGACTGCGGGGATTATCGGCTGCTGCGTGTGGCTGTCTGAAACAACGTCACTGTCGTCGGCCACGGCTCGACCACGGCTTGTCCACTGGCCTTTTTCGCCTTTTTCGCTGCGCTTGCGAGCGTTGCACCGGCGCGTTGCCTGTGGCGGCCGTCGCTGTCACAGCAGCCTCTGTCGCATCTTCATTTCCCAACGTCGCGTGGTTATCTTGGTCATCAGCAGGGGCCGTCGTGACATGTCCACATACGCGTACGTGTGTATACCAGGTGTCTTGGTGGTTACGAGGATTGTACGACCGCACATACTCTAATATAAGCATGTCTGTAGTAACTGCTGCGAAAAGGCCCGAGAATGACTAGGCAAAGTGCTAGTCAAGGTGACCTTGTCTACTTGGTGTAGCTAGAGCACAAGGGCCCGGGCGATCGACACAGGTCCTGCCCACATAGTAGCCGCTCCATCGTCGTTGTCGTCGCCAATATCGCGTCCCTGCACCGCTAGCCTGTAGCCGTCACAACCGTGCAAAACTGGTGGCTGCCTCAGCTGGCCTTCTGGTCGGCGGGACCTGTCCATGTCTGCGGGAAACTACCACACCCCCCTGCTGGAACTGCATCTTGACGCTACTGCTATCTACTTTGCTCTCCCCAACTCTGCACGCTTACATACGTGTGTAGATGCATACACCCTTACATACATATACTCCTCCTTCTCCCCCTCAGATCGTCCCGCCTGGCCCGCACAACCGTTCTTGGCTTTTGCCTCGCTCTCGCTCCTCTCCTCCCCTCCTTCACTTCCTTTTCGTTACCCACATTCACTCATACATACATACATATATACACCCTTCACACTGTCTCCGGCCCACCATGGTCTACTCACTGTCGTATCGCCGACCAGGCCGTGCCACTGTTGCCGACAATGCCTCTGCCATCTCAAATGACACCAAGCGCGAGACAATTCGCGGATCAATCAAGTCTGGCTCGAGTGGCATGTCCAATGGCATTCCCGAAGCCCTATCCTTTGATAACATCATCGCTGGTGGCACTTGCCCGGTACGTTTTGCCCATCGCACCTTGCTTTGTATACTTGCATGTGTGGTCCATCATGCTGCTGCTGCCCAATCCCAGTCCATCCATCCACTGCTAGACTACACTCACTAACCTACATCATCAGCCTTGTACCATTCGTGATTTCATGAACTTCCTCAAGTACATTGAGCTGTCTGCCGAGAATCTGCAATTCTTCCTCTGGTACCGTGACTACGTCAAGCGCTTCAATGCCCTACCAGAAAGCGAGAGGGTCTTGTCGCCTGAATGGACCGGTGAGACTAACAACGCCAATGACCCAAAGCCTGGCCCACGATTCTATAGCAATGAAGCGGCAACCATTCTCAAAGGCACCGACTTCGCCACCGAAGGCCGCCGTGCTGAATCCGACAAGGCTGCTAGCGATCCTTTCCACACGCCGCCTCGCACCCCTAGCAGCTTCGACCAAGCCGCTGCCGGCTCTCTCGACTTCGACGGCGACAGCAGGTCTGGCTTCAAGATTAATCATGCCCAGCGTGCTGCTGGTGCGTTTGATAATGCTGGCCTCAAGTGGAAACCACGTGAGTATAGCCTTTACTGGTTCTTCTCTTTGTCTTTTTAGGATCCACTCGCTCATTCCCCGCAGTCTCCATCCAGCCGTACCGAGAAGAGATCAATCGCATCATCTCCATCTACATTGCCGACAATGGTCCGCGCCAACTGAACCTCTCGTCCAAGGAGCACACTTCTTTGCTGCATGCTCTCCAAAACACGACACATCCATCTGCCTTCAACGATGTCATCACGTCTGTCGAATGGTCGCTTCGTTGCCAGGCACATCCCAACTTTATCCGCTGGACCATCTGCAACGGCAACCGTCCCCGTGTCATCTTTGCACGTGGTCTCGGTATCGGCGGCATCGTCGCCGGTATCGTTACTGCAATCGTTCTCGCTCTCAGTGGTGCTGGTCGTGCATGGCGTGTCATGTCGCTGATTGGCTTCTTCATCGGCATCTCCACCCTGATTGCAGCCTGGAAAGGCATGTGTGTGGTGCTTCACGGTATGCATCACCGCCATCTCCGACCGTGGGAGCTTTTTGCATCCGACGACGAACTACAGGCCGAAGAGATCAAATCTGAGTCTTCCGAGAGCATAGAATCTCACGCATCCAGCAATTCTTACGAAGATGAGCCATGGGTCGCACGCTACGAAAAGCGCAACCTTGTTCGCAAGGTCTTTGACCGTGAGGTCTGGATCCAGGAGCCTGCTCTTCGCCAGATCCAGGATACCATCTTCATCCAAGCCATTCTTGGTGCCCTTATCATCTCTGGCGTGGCTGTCGGTATCTTTTGTGCCGTTCCCCAGGGTAATTTCTTCTAAGCACAAGACACATTTCCACGGCGAAGCCTTCCCACCATCTCTTCTCTTTTTACGCCCTTCTTCCACCCGACATGAATTCCTTTTGATACCCAATTACCGCGTCTTGACCCCCCTCCCAAATGTATCCGACATCATCCATTGAAGCTTCTTTGATAGATGATGCGCAATGTTCCCTTCTTATTTCAAGCTATACTATCGCGCGACCGACGAGGCACAGCCGCGTAGTAGGAGATTTTACATAGTTCACATGACAAAATATCTGCGAATGAAGATTAACGTGTATTTAAACTTATCCGAATAACAAAAGAAAAGACTTATGATTATCCACACATGCAAGGACACGACTCAATAGCAGTCCTATGTAGTACTCTGTTTGTCTTGTGCCCACCATCTACCAAAGTGTAGTCTTACCTGTCACCCCGAACAGGCTCACCTGATGTACGTAATATGTCTGTATGTAGTGGCCTTGCTTACCGAGTGGCCACGATGAACGCATCAAGTGGCAGTGAACGTGGTCGCCGGCATGCGCCGCCGCCTTGGGGGCGGGGCCGGCGAAGCGAGCAAATGAGCGTGGGCTAACGATAGGGTCCGCTGCGTATCGTAGCAGCCATGACCCACAATTCACGCTGGGCCCTATGCGTCACCCAGCAGTGTTGAGCATCCGTCCAACATGTCGGCTACTGCTGCGTTGTGCAACACCTTTGTCTCCTCCACCTCCACCCCCGTTGCTCTCCAGACCACCACCCTCGGCTACGCTGCTACGCTCAGAATCAATGCACGCGGCAGGCGCCACTCTCACCTTGCTCGTCTGACCTCTCCTCTCACGTTCACCATTCATGTCTTACGGATACGACAGTCGCTATTACGAGCACCCACGCCATGATTCTTATTATACATCGCCGCGCGGTGCAGACGCATATGCCTACTCGCGGCACGAAGCCACTCTCGCCGACGCCCGCAGGGAACTAACAGACATGCGCGCCAGCAATCCCTATACTACTTCCTACCCCTCCTCCTACGAGCCCCGCACATCCCGTCCCAGACAATCCACCTCGCAATCATACAGGTCACACAGACGAAAGGAATCATGGCCACCTCCGCCTAGTGTAGAGGACGAGCCAGAAGCCCTGGCCAAAGAGGCTCGGTCACAGCCGCCTTCGCCAGCACAAAGGCGTGATGATGGCGAGCCGCCTGTCAATACGCGGGGTACCGTCGACCAGGAATTCATATTGGACGAGATCGAGCAGCCCAGTGCTGCACAAGGTGATGACCGTCGCTCGAGGCATAACTCCGGATCCGCCACAGATCCCGATGCGACAACACGATCCAACCCTCATCGAGATCGCCAGAGGAGGAGCTTCGCAGACCGTGGCCCCATGTCGAATATCAACACCGATGTCCCAGACCCGCCTTTGTTCACAGAACGAGAGAGGATGCCTTATGGCTACTCACAATCACAGAAGGAATCGACTGCTCCTATATCGACCGACTTTCTGCGTTCGCCAGAACCCATGACCCCATCCGACAGCCGTTTCGCTACATCGGACATGGGCCGAGTTGACCAAGACGCACAACGGCGTTCCCATGGTAAATCACCAACATCTCGACCGAGCGGCAGCCGTCACAACTCCCTTGCAAACTCTCGGCCGGCGGAAAAAGACCGTGTCTTTGACTCGGACTCGGACACCGATAGCACTACCCACCTACGAGCAGACCGGAAACCGGCACGCTACAGCTTCGTGCAGAACGATCTGCAAAGAGAAGCTTTGAGAACAAATTTACGGGACACGCAGCATAGGCCGGAATCGACAAGGCGCGACTCTGGGGAGCGTTCGGTACCAACCCTGCGCAAGGAATACTCGTCCAACTCGTCAAAGGAAAATCTGTATGCCCAATCTCCAAAATCATCCGCTTCTTCCTTGAACAATAGCGCAAAAAAGCCAAGACCCGTTCCTGTTGATACTGCCTACGCCAACAGCCCGCGGCCCATGTCCAGACCAAGTTCACCGTTGCCACGAACGGCGACCTCATCTCAACTTCCGACGCGGTTAAAGGAGTCACCACCTGGAACGCGCCCTTCTTCTCGGAGTGGTGGACAACCTCCTACCCCTCTATCTCATTCGAGCGCGTTTGAGTCTAATTCGCCTGGGCGAGGTCGCTTTCCCATTTCCGAGACCGACCAGCACACCAGCGTTCCCCCTGTCCGCGCTCAGGACAGATCAAGACCGCCTTCTAGGTACGGAAGATACGAGACAATACCGACTCCAAGACCGCGTGGTGATGTACAGAGTTCCTTACCAACCGGGAGACCATCCTCTTCGCACTCTGCTTTGCCATATCCTATGGATGATCAGCTCATTGATGTCTTGATGCCACCGGAACAGAATTATCAGTACAATCATTCACCCATTGCTTCTCCAAGACAAGACTATATAGAACCTCCCAGGTCCTCTTCGCCGTCTGCTACTAGCTCCCCGTATATTAGAGATTCCCACGCCCAGCCTTCCAGACAAAGCACTCGTGAGGAACCCGGACTCTCCAGGAGGGCAAGATCGAATAGCATCCGCTCCCAGGACGATCGCAGGGAAAAATCCTTGCGGAGAGTTGCTTCTTTGGACCTCAAATCACTGCCGGACTGTCCAAGGAGCAAGGCCTCGAGAGAGTACGATGATTGGTACAGTCTCCGCGGCTTCAAAAATTTCAACATATGTCCTGATTGCTACAAGAGCGTGTTTTTTGAGACTAGATTCGACGGGGAATTCAAGCAGATCTGGTTAGACGACTGGTCAATCAAGCGGGCGTGTGACTTTAGTAACCCGTGGCCGCGCCTTGCGTGGTATCTCACTGTAAAGCAGCGCCTGAAATCCCTCGACTTACTTTACGCCGTGGCAGATATCATGGACACATACAAGCCGTGCCCTGGAGAACGAGAAAAGGACACTAATGAGGCCAGTTGGTACGGCATTGTCAATCAACGCGACGGCATGTTTGTGCCCAACTTTGCCATCTGTTCCAGTGACCGAAGATTGGCCGAAGCTCTATTTCCCAGCATCCGCGGTTACTTTCCCCGTATCACTGCTGGCTACTCAAGCGCACCAAGTCGATACACTTGCAGCTTCCGTATGAGCTCACGTCGTCTGATGAAGTACCTGGAGCTTCTTATGGAGCTCGACGAAGAGGCCCAGATATCTGGTCGCCGACCTGACATTGACCGTTTTGTCGACCTGGCGCGCGACTATGCTTTCAAGGGCGAGTGCGCCAGAGACAAGATACTGATTCGCAAGCCATGGTACTTTATCCCACAACTCCCTGAATTTACGGTATGCGAGGAATGCTACGACCGCTTTGTCTGGCCTGCCATGCAATCCAAATCCCTACCCACTACGATTCCACGCTTGTTCAACAAATCCATCCAGCTAGTCCCTGGTGAGGACCCGGAAGCTGGGTCAAGCTGTTGTTTGTGGAGTCCTCGCATGCGCTCGGTATGGATGCGTAGTGTCGAGGATGAGGATTTTGCATACTTGAAGCGCAAGGCTTTGGAGAGGAAGAAGGCTCAAGTTGCCACTACCAGGGAGAGAGAGGATATTTTGAGGGGACTGGGCAATGCTGAGCCGGGCGACAGCAAGTACGAATGGGCGAAGCGTGAGTTGGATGTTTTGGATAGGGAGTGGGCTTCGTATGAATGAATGAACGAGATGATGACTGTACATAATGATATTGCTAAGCAGTGAAGAATCAAAGTCTATATTATTTAATCACGCACACATGTATACATGTCAGTCTTGTGAAGACATGAGGGGTAGCAGCGTATATGACAGACATGTGCCAAGCCATATATTACTTGCAACCAAACTTTGCCATACATCTACTTCGCACCAGGGACATCCCAAACCGCTGCAAACGGATCCTCGTTCCAGTGCAACTCCCTGGTATACTCGAGGTTCAGACTCATAAACGTAGCCACGTCCTCGCCATACACAGCGCCAACAAATGCATACATGGCATCTATGCCCGCCGACACCCCACTACTGGACCACACATTGCCGTCTTGGACCCAGCGCGCAGTAGGGACCCACGTGATATTTTTGCCGTGTGATGTCGCCCACGCCCAGCTGCGTTTGTTGGTAGTTGCGCGACGACCTTCCAGGACGCCTGCGCGCGACAGTAGCGAGGCGCCCGTGCAGATGGAAATGATGTACTTGAGGCGTGGGAAGGTGGAGGCTATGAAGGCGATTTCCTCGCTCATGTCGTTGCGGGTGCCGCCGCCGCCGGGGACGATTAGGACGTCGATGTCGGGCTTGCCGTCGGCAGACGAGGCGGTATCATTGGCAGGTGCGTGGGCGGATAGGTACTGGTTGAATGTTGTTGTGGGTAGGATTGCTTCGCCGAAGCCGCCGGGCATCATGGCTGAGGATACCGGGTCCATGGTTCGGCTGAGGATGGAGAGATGGGGCTCTGCTGTTTTGTTGCGGTAGGTCATGAAGAGCGAGTTGACGAGGTCCATGGGGCCGAAGATGTCGAGGGCTTGGAAGTGGGGGAAGATGACGAGGCCATAGTGGAGTGGAAGTGCCGATGTGTTTGTGATGGGCGGTTGGACAGGAATAGAGAGGCATGGGGAGATGAGGGTGCATGCAGTCGCAGCAGCGAGGTAGGCATTCTGGTAGAATTGCATCTTTTTTTGCTTTCTGTCTCTCTTTCTTCCTCTCCTGTTGAATAATTGACCACTGACCTTTTCGTGCTCAGTCAAAAAAATTGCAGACTTGCCGGCCATCTTTATAGCCTTGACGACTATGCAACTCCACTTTTTTCTGCAATATACAGGAGTCACGTTTGTATGTACTCTGGACAGGCATACCGTAATTAATGTGCTCGCAAGGCCACCAAGCCTTGCCGAAAGAAGGCGTCTCCAAGTAGGTGACCACGACGCTACAAGGTGCATTTGGCCGAACTGTTAACTCGGGTCCAAGTGGTGGCAAAGTGATTGGCTAAGTCATTAGTGAATGTGCTGGGGATAGTTTCAAGACCTAGAGCAATCATCTTGTTGACATAGTCGACTTGGAAAAGATGTTCTTTCAACCATGGACAAAGCATCTGTCGATGGGTTGTGCGGCTTACCAAGCCGTGGGGAAATTAAAATATATTGTGAGATGGCAGTCGTTGGAACGCAGGTTCATGCAAGGCTAGGCGAGATGCATACATATGGAAGCCGAGTGGCGAGTGATTGCGCTTGTTGTGCTGTACATGCAGTTGGCCGGCACGAGGCACAAAAGCAATGTGGGTGAGGAGGCTGGAGAAGAGTAGAGGTGTGGCGGCTCTTGGCGCGCCAAGCACACGGACATGTTCCTGCGACCGATGACGCACTCTACTCACGCGCCCATACTCTCTCATACTCTCTCATTCTCTCTCCCTCTCCCTAATACTCTCTCTCTAATACTCTCTACTTTGCTGCGCGTCATGGCGGCATGAACCCTTGCACCATCCTTTGCATCCCTGTTCGAGACTCGATGCATGTCAAGGCTTGCTGCACCTTCTCTGCCTTCACGAGGTAGCATCCACCTGCCCACGCATCGCCAACCATGCCCTCGTCAAGGCGACCGGCCATTGAGGCGCGACGGTCCACGCTCCACTACGAAACTTTTCCCACAGTTCCCCCCAGGACCCGCGGCCGACCACCTTCGACATCGCCGTCCCCCCGCCATGGCCGCGACTCACAAGACGGCCATAGCAACCACGAGTCGCCCCTGCCGACCAGGCAGCTTATTGTGTTGGCCATCATAGCGCTTGCCGAGCAGACTGCCCTCAACTCAATCAGCCCATATCTTCCAGAGATGACGGCCTCGTTCCCCGAAGTCAAGCAGGGCCAGGGAGGTCTGTACGTGGGACTCATTGCCTCGTCGTTTGCCCTGGCCCAGTTCACCACAAACTTCTTCTGGGGCTGGCTTTCGGATAAGATTGGGCGCAAGCCCGTCATCATCATGGGCACCTTCATGACTATGTGCTGTTTCCTCTTATTCGGTTTCTGCACAAAGCTGTGGCATGCTATACTCGTACAGGCACTCATGGGCTTCGTCAATGGCAACTCTGGCGTTGTGTCGACATGTCTGGGCGAGATCACAGACCGGAGCAATCAGTCGCGCGCCTTCACCTACCTGCCTGTCGTCTACGGCATTGGCGGAATCACAGGTCCCATTGTCGGAGGCTTGTTGGTTCTCTACAAGAACCCCTTCTCACGCAGCAACGCCAATCCGTATCCGTATCTCCTCCCAAATCTCTTTTCAGCCCTTGTTCTAGCTGTTGATTTGGTAGTGTGCATCATCTTTTTGGAAGAGAGCTTAGAGGAAGTCAAGAACCTCCCTCCTCTAGGAAAAAGACTGGGCAATTTGTTCTCATGGATATGGCAATTCACTAGCTCGACTCGACCGACTTATGTACGGCGCCTGCTTGGCCAACAAAAGGACCGCAACTCTCCGCATCTACGCAGCATAGGTGAAGACGAAGACGAAGATAATATTGAAGACGACGACGTGTCGGACACGTCTGGCGAATCCGCGCCTGCATTATTTCCGCACGCCAATAGCGAAGAGCTCACGCGGAAGGAGGTATTGAACCGCGACACGGTGCTGCTGCTGGTGACATACTTCATCTTTCAACTAGCCAACATTTCTTACAATTCTCTGTATCCTATTTTTGCCGAGGAGCAACCGCCGACGGGGCGCGGCTTGAAGCCAGAGGCTGTGGGCCTGTCGCTGTCGTTTGCAGGAGCCATCACGATATTATTTCAAGTGGGGATATTTGGACGATTACGAGGCAAGCTCGGCAACAAAATGGCATACAGGGTTAGCTTGGGTCTGTTCATTGCGGCGTTTGGACTGATGCCGTGGGTGGGTTACAAAGACAGCAACCCATACAAAGGCATTGGCTCGGGCGCAGGATGGTTGTGGTTTGAGCTTGGGGTGGTATTGGTCATCAAGACAGTGGCAGGTGTCGGCGGCTTGACGGCTGCGCTTCTCATGGTGAGTTACTCTGATGCGATCCTAACCCGTTGTAGCACACGTTAACGGAGCGCAGATCACAAACTCGGCGCCCAACCACAACGTTCTCGGGACGCTCAACGGCCTTGCGCAGACGCTCTCTGCTGCCGGACGGGCAGCAGGGCCATTTGTTTCGGGCTCGCTGTTTACGGCTGCGACCAAGCTGAGGCCCAAGGGAGAAGTTTTGCCGTTTGGCATCTTCGCTGGCATTGCGCTCGTCGGTTTCGTGCTGAGTTTTGGCATCCGTGGTGAAGGGCTGGAGGCCGAAGGATGGTCTGACGAGGACAATGACGAAGATGAAGAGGAAGGTGGTGGTGAGGAGGCGGACGAGGGCACGGGCTTGTTACGAAAGTGAACGAGTCATGGGAATCATATGTAACATAGCAATTTGGCACTGCTTGAGCGGTGCTTAAACTAGAGCCTGGGGGCGGGCGGCGTTGTACGGGCTATTTTAGAAGAAATAGAAGGGACGGCGGCCTCGCTCGGCTAGCGGATCGAGTATCGCGAGTGAGATTGAAGGTGTATATGGCACGTGCAGGAGCATGTTGTGACGTCCAAGGGAGTGTCGAAGACGAGGGAGATGGCAATCACGTGCCGGCGCAACGGCCAGGTGCCACGTGGTGGTCCGAGGGATGGAGCAAAGACTGTGATGATTTCGGTGCAACGGGTGTTTGTAAGAAGATCGCAATGAGAAAGCTGCCGAACAAAGGTGCATGTAGTAAGTATTGCAAAGATGAACACTTTGAGCAGAGTGGATGCGTGGTTGGATATAGTAGGCGGGCACTAGTGTCCAAGGACTGAAAGAAGCTTTCACGAGGCTGTTGCACCATGCCGGGTCATACGCGCCCACGACTCAGGGGCCAGATGCCTGCTTAGCAATGAGGCAGCCACAAGTAATCATGTAAAGTACTTTGCATGTATGTAATCAGGGAAGGGGGACGCAAGAAATCAGAGCCAAGGACATTTGGATAAACCCGGGCGATGACGAGAGTGCTGGTCAGCAAATACTTTACTACTTGGACATGGTAAGTAAAAAGGTACGGGCACGTGTGCAGGGGGTAGGAAAGTAAGTAATTGCGAGTGGCATCGGGCAGTGAACGTGCTAAATTGGCCTTGCAGAGAGCTGAAAGAGTGGGCTGGTCAGCATGCCAGCGTATACTCACATATTCTTGGGGCGCATAGCTGAAGGACAGCATAGACACCACATGTATGTACTACACAGTGGTGGTGTAGGCAAGTACATAAGTAGAGTCACCACCACACTCTAGCGCAGCGCCATGGAGCTGCGGTGCATGAAGCCTTGGATTTTGGTCCGGTGGTGGTGGACGCAGGCGCAGGCAGGGCAGAAGGGCAGAAGGGCAGCGGGCGGCGCTCCGCCCGACCTGCCTTGGCTAGTCGCCCGCGTACGGACGGACCTCTTGACGGGGGAGCGGAGGGGGGCGGAGCTGACTCTCTTACTCTGATGAACATCTAAACGACACGCACAATCAAAATCCACGGCATTCAACACGGCAGCAAGCCAGCTGGGCCAAGCCTCACCCACATGCGTCGCCCATTGGCCTGCGGCTCTTGTTCCTGTCCTCCCCCACGGCTCCCCCGGCTCCACCACCTGCTCCTTGGCCGTGACGGTGAGTAGGCTTCCCTTGCCCAATCTCTCGGCTTTTAGGTGGCTTGCATCTCTGCATACGAGCGGGTAGGGGCTTCCATCTCAGCACGGCCATGCGGCTAACCACCATGCACAGCCACTAGCTCCTTTCCCGCTGAGCTGGAGGGTAAAAAAAAATGGCCCACGGCCGTAGTGCTGATTCTAGTGCCATGTCCCAAGATAGGACTTGCGCTACCTGTCTGCATGAGGGGTCATTGCTGTCGTGTGGAGTAATCGTGGAAACGGGCAAGATTCACATAAGAATCGTGGCACGGCACCCTGGCGAGTCTGACGGACGCTGGTATTAGAGTTTCGGTTTCTCCCATTACTGTCTTTCTCTTTTTTTCTATACATAGTCCGCTCTTTCTTACCTCCTCTACGCCTCCATTCCTCGCCTTTTGCACCGAGCAAGCCATTCGTACCGCGGGCATTGTCCCCCTCCTCTCTCCCCCACTCTCCCTCCCTCTCCTGCGTAGCCTCTCAACATGGGTTGGAGTTTCCATGGCCACAAACGCGATGTCGACGCTGAAAAGCACCTGAGGCGGCTACACAAGACCACACCCTTTATCGAAAGCCCGCTTGTCGGTGCCGACCATGAGAACCTCGTCTTCTCCCAGCGACACGAGGCCAACAGCGTCGAGCTCTTTTTCGACTTGTTCTTCGTCGCAAACTTGGCAACTTTCACCGCCTACCACTCAATCACAGACTTGGACTACCTCTTGGGATACATTGGCTTCTTCGGAATTCTGTGGTCGTGTTGGTTTCAGATTACGCTGCACGATGTGCGCTTTGCGCGAGACTCGCTGTATGAACGTATATGCAAGACGATCCAGTTTATTGCCTTTGTTGGTTTGGCCTTGGTTGGCAGCCAGTTTAATCCTGCCAATCAGACAGCCCCGCGCAACAACACGGTCAGTCTGCCGCCCTTTTGACATGCCAATGCACTCTTATTGACTTTTGACAACAGAACTTCCGCATAATGTGCTACACGCTCGTCATAACTCGTGGTCTTTTGGCAATCCAATACCTCGTCGTCCTGTTCTTCACGTGGAAAGCAAAGTATTCCAAAATCTACCTGCCTCTGATGCTCATGTTTGCCATCTATGCAGTCAGCATGGGTGCCTTTATTGCCATGACGCCTGTTTTTCGCGAGGGTAATCAAAATCGGCGGCACATTTACCTTGTTTGGTATGTCGTCATGATTTTGGAGGCCGTCCTCGTCATTGCCATCTCGTGTTTCTGGCGCATGCTCAGCTTCAAGAAGACCCATCTCATGGAGCGAATGAGCTTGCTTACCATCATCGTCATTGGTGAGGGCGCCATTGGCGTTACAAAGACCGTGTCCAGAATCATGGGAAAGCACGGCCTTAATGTTGAGGGATGCTTTCTCATCATGTGCATTATTGTTGTCCTGGTCCTGGTCTGGGCCCTGTGAGTATCCCGAAACACAATGCATAAACTCCCAAACTGACCACCTGTACCAGGTACTTTGACAACTTCCCACATGGCCACTACGGAACCATCAGGCAGCAGATTTGGAGTCTTTTGCATTTCCCGCTTCAAATTGCAATCGTTGGCGTAGTTGAGGGGTCGCAGCAGCTTGCTCTCGCTCGCTACATTATCAACAACACCAACAAGGCCTCGGGCAAAATTACCCAGTATTGTCAACTTGAGAATCTCGACGGCGAAAAGCTTTCAGACAAGCTCATGGACTTGCTTGACTACTATGAACTCGATGGTAAACTCGAGACGAGAAGCTTCTTTCATGAGGCGCGGAATGCCATCTGGAAAATCGGAAACACAACCAATATCTGCTCGCCTGATACATCCAACAACTACACGTTTGGTGACGAGACCAGGTATAGCAATTGGCCAACTGCGTTCAAGGATCTGTCCTACGCCATCAGCAACGGCATGTACACTGGCCTTGGTATGAAGCTCCCCGTGGACAAACTCGAAAAGCACAGCCCGCTCGAGGTAGGCCTCCATGCCTGGAAACTCGTCTACCTGTACTTTTGGACTTCCTTCTGCATCCTCGTCCTGTGCTTGGTCATCTTCCTATTTCTCATCCGCCGCCACAAGGCCGACCTCTTCGACTACACATCCGTCATCTCGCGCATGAGTGCATTTTGCGTCGGTGCGGCAATGTTGGCGCTCATGGCCAACGACGCCAAGATCTACGCCGCCATTGAATCGCCCGCTCTTCTGCCAGTCTGTGTGACACTTCTCTTCCTCATCCTTGTTTGCGACAAACTAAGCTGCTTGTGGTGTAACAAACAGCTCAAAAAGAGCGGGAAGCCATACGCACTCGAAGTCGACGAACACGAACATGGCCACGGCCACGAGCACGACCACAATGCACACGTGGCCGTACATGAGACGGGCGGGGCGTATAACAATGTACCGCACGACGCTTCTGCCGTGGGGATCAGTGAAGTGAACAATGCCTCACGATGGAGCATGCATCCAGAGGACTTGAAGCCCCTCACTGCTTACAACTCAGGCTACAGTGCCTCTCAACATAGCATCGCCATGGAATCAATCCACAGCACGCCAGATACTACCCCTCATGTGCTAAGCCCAGATCCAGTCGCTCGTCAAAGCTTCTTGGCCGTCACTCCCGCTGGATATGCTCCGGTCAACACAGAACCAAAAGCATAAGGCTTGAATCTGTTCCAACTACGCATTCCTTCCTTTGTTCTTTTTCCTTTATCCACCTCTTGTTTTCCTTGTCTTACAAACAGTCTCTTTGGTCATTTAGCAAGCGCGGCGTTGCATTTTCTTGTCTATAATTGCATGATATCCCGGCATCTACCTCTCTAGTGTAGATAGAGTAGTAATACTACAAGTATTCCAGAACATAGAAAGATTATCTTATATCCTTGCCATCTTCTCCCTATTGAATTCTTAGAAAGTACTCGTGATGTAATATGGATAGATGGAAATGAAAGAAAAGATAGAGTGACACGATGAAGAATAAGGATAGATAGGTAGGAGGTCAACTCTACTACAGTAGTACGATAGTCTTATCTTGTTGGTAAAAACTTGGAAAAACCTTCTACGTCCGAATATAAGACCACGGGTAATGTATATTACGGCGGGTCGCCCCGGTGCTAGTCGATCGGAGTTTAGAACTTGGATTCATCTACCTCTTAGTTAACCGATAAATTCGGAGATAAGATTGCCCAGCCCCGACGGCATGGAAGCCTGCGTTTACGCATTCCTACTGTTACACCACTATTACGGCTAGTAAAAATAGAGTTAGTATATCCGTTTGGCCTAGCCTTTAACAAGTCGAGTATGCTAGTAGTGGTAGTATTTTATATAGTGAAAGTGGCTCGTTCGAGTAGACAACGATTGCTTGGCCTTGGGCTTCCGATTTCACCGGCCGATCAAGAGCTTGCGCGGTGCAAGCCGATTGGAACGTGGAAGTCTTAGATCCTTATCTCTAATTTCTTATGGATGTCTAAGAATTCCTGTAGTGACAGGGTTTATCACATTTGTAGTAGACGAACATGTCTAGCCTAACGGGTATCCTGGTACACCGAACAACCTTGCATGACGACAACTAATCGGACCGCAAGCCCATCCGTTCCGTGGAGGCCGACATGTCCGAATTCCGGCAGACACAATAGCGATATTTAACTTGGAAATATGTACTATAAGTACGGCAATGACAATACTAGGATTTTTCTAGTTGAGTACAACTTCATCTCTCTCATGATGGATAGTCAAATCTTGTCAAACTCTGCGCTTCTAGCGCAAGTCATCACACTATCTGCTGTGGTCGTTGCATTCCTTGTGTTGCTCCCAAGGCTCAGCCTGCAATTCAAGTTATCAAAATTGCCAGTGTTCGGCCTTTCCACAAACAATGACAAGCAACGAGCATTTTTCCTGAAGTATTGCACAGAACTGTATCGCAAAGGATACAAACAGGTGAATATATCCATATCCTCTACAGAGATGAGAACTCAAAATTTGGGTAGTTCACAAAATCTGTTTACCGAATGGCAGCAGATGATGACATACAATATGTGGTCATACCACCCAAGTTTTTGCCCGAGCTCAACAAACTCTCCGACGATGTTGTGGATCTTCCTGCAGCTGTCAAAAAGGTTCGAAGCTGTCATCTTACAATGGCTAGATTAGATGCTAAGATTACACAGATGCTTGAAGGTCAATACACCAAACACGAAACCAACTTTCCGACTTTGATGCACACTATAAAGGCTGATCTTACACCTTCATTAAGTATGGGAGTGCACTACTGCATTCGGCTTGCCGCTAATCTAAGAGACAGAACGCCTCAACGAGCATATTTCTGCCGAGATCGACAACGCTATGGAACGCTTCATGCCTCCCTGCGAGGACTGGACTAAACTAGCGATATACGAAAATCTAACAAACATTATAGCTCAGGTATCTGGCCGCCTATTCGTTGGACCAGAGTATTGTCGCGACCCCGAATATCTCAACATTGCAGTCAACTTCACGAATGAAACAACCACTGCAGCTTTCGCAGTCAAGAATTGCAACAAGTGGCTTCGCCCGTTCAAAGCCTCTCGCCTCTCCGAGATCCAACAGCTCCAGAACAGACACAAACGGGCTACCAAGTTCTTCGAGCCCATCATCCGCCAGAGACAAGAATCAGACCAGAAGAATTCCGACGATATGTTGCAGTGGTTGATGGATCGTGCCAAATCAAGCAATATCTCCATGGACATCTCGTCACTGATCCGACAGCAGCTTACACTTACTGTCGCAGCCATCCACACCACCGCCATGACCGCCACCAACAGCTTATTCTGTCTCGCCGCGATGCCCGAGTACATCGAGCCACTTCGCGAGGAGATCCAGACTGTCCTGGACGACAATGGCGGGAGCCTCACGCCGCGCGCTCTTCAGCAACTAGTCAAGCTGGACTCCTTTATCAAGGAGGTCGGCCGCTGGTACCCATTTAGCATCAGCAAGTTTTCCCTTTTCCGCTTCCCCCCCAGAATAAATATTATAATAGGCAAAAAAAAACTAACAAACCTCCACCAGCTTCCTTCGCCCGCTACGTCCACAAACCCTTCACCCTCTCCAACGGCCAACACATCCCCGCCGGCGTAATCGTCGAAGTCCCCTCCGACGCCGTAAGCTTCGACGCAACCATTTTCACCAACCCCGACGACTTCGACGGCTTTCGCTTCTACAAAATGCGCGAAAACGCGAGTACGGCCGAGCTAGCACGCTCGCAGTTGGTCTCGGCCAATGAACGCGATATGCTGTTTGGCTATGGCAAGCATGCGTGCCCGGGGCGCTTCTTTGCAGCTAATGAGATCAAGACGGTGCTTGTGAGGATGATTCTCGATTACGATGTCGTGATGCCGGATGGAAGGACAGAGAGGTATGAGCCGATTCAGGTGGACAGGCAGATTATGCCGAATCCGAGCAATTCGTTGCTTCTGAGGCGCCGGAGGGGTTAAGTGGGGGGGTTAGATTACTAGATGGAGTTTGGCTTAGGATACATGATTGGGATTTCTCTTTGTTCAAATTTAACTGAGCTTCCACACTGAGGAACTCAGTCGATTTGTTTGTTGCATTCTGTTTGGAAGAATCGATATCAGTGGCCAAACTGTTCAGAGTGAGTGGTTTGAGGAGTTAGCAGCCCCAAGCCTCAATATCTTCCGTTTTGCCTGTCTGATCATAGTGGTGACTGAGATGTCTTCCTAGGTTGTCTGGCCTTGTTCCAAATTTTATGTACTCTCCCCTCCCCCTTTTATTTCCTCATTTTGCATTTAGTTTTAGGGCAGAGAACCAGTGTGCGGAATAGAGGGGATCTGTTGTAAAATAAAGCGCTCAGTATTACCAGATCGTTGGCCCATGTCTGCAGCCAGTCTAATATATTTCCCTATGTGTGATAAGTAATCGTCATAAGCGTAGACCCTGTATCTCGGAGATAAATTCTGCACTTCGGCCATCGGCCATCGGCCATCGGATCTCGGGGGACTGGGTGGTGATGGCGAACATGGCGAGTTTCTTCCAAACCCCACCAATAATCGCCATGCTACAATCGGAGATATCGCTCGGCTCCGACATGATTGATCTCTGTTCAGAGTAACTGGGTTCGAGAACTCTAATATGCGGAGCTATAGTTACAATGACAAAGAAGCCGGATCCGATGGGGGCACGATTTTCCCGAAGACCGGAAGAGCGCACGCAATGTCCATGAATAGAAGTGGATAACTGTCTTTACATTTGATGGTGGTATGTACTTGCCTTCGGTCTGAATTTCTCTACCGATCTGTATACTCTACAGCAGATCTCATCCCAGATCTAGATATCTCATCTCCAGTACTTTAATTTTTCCTAGCTATACATTGAGCTCCCCTGCCGTAATCTTCCCACTCATAGCACACTACCCAGTCTTTGCTTCTCTTCTAGGTGCTGATTCGTGTAAAGAAGTAAGATCCTTATTTTTTTTCTTGCAACATCTCGAACCTTGAACACTCAACTAAAGTGTGATAGTCTCTACGACACATCAAACATGGCATCAACACATCCTGTAATCCCTTCTGATGAGAAACCAAACCTGCCCCCCGCCTCTTCATCCTCTTCTTCAAACACAGCGCAGGATGTCCTTGATCCTTCAGCGAAAGAGCAATCGCCTGGCAGCGGTGTAACCACACCCGATCAGAATGGAGCGGCACTGGAGGCTGCCCAGCCAGAGCAGCCTGCCACGAATGCCGTCTCTCCGCCACCCAACGGCGGTACTTTGGCTTGGTTGCAGGTCTTTGGAGCCTTCTTCCTCACATTCAATTCATGGTATGAGAACCCTTGCACTTGGACCATAAAAACGGGTTGCTAATTCCAGATCAGGGGTGTCACCAACACATTTGGATCATACCAGGCATATTACGAAACGACTCTACTCCGGAGTTCTACTTCATCCACCATCGCCTGGATTGGATCTGTGCAGGCCTACCTTATGCTGGTAACAGGCACCCTAGCCGGCCCCATCTACGATGCCGGATACCTCCGCGCACTCTTGCTCGTCGGATCCTTCATGATTGTCTTCGGCCACATGATGCTGTCGCTTTGCCATGAGTACTGGCAAGTCCTACTAGCTCAATCCTTCTGTGTTGGTATCGGCGCAGGTCTGATTTACGTTCCGAGTGTCGCTATCCTTTCCACCTATTTCTCAACCAGGATCGGGGCTGCCATCGGCATTGCGGCTTCAGGGTCGTCACTGGGAGGCGTAATCTACCCAATCGTCTTGCATAAGCTCCTCCCACAGATCGGATTTGGATGGGCTACCCGCGTGCTTGGCTTCATGATGCTAGGAACGCTGGTTGTCCCCAACCTTATCATGCGCGTCCGTGTGCTTCCCCCTCAAACACGGACTCTATTCGATTTCAAGGCGTTTTTGATCCCCGCATACTCCCTTATAACCTTGGGCTTCTTATTGGGGTTTTCGGGACTCAATGTACCCCTAGTCTTTGCTCAAATATTTGCAATAACGGAAAAGATCACGAATGAGAATCTGGGGTTTTATCTCATCGCCATTCTGAACAGCACGTCGCTCTTTGGCCGTAAGTATGCTCTCTTCAACACTTTGCATCATTTTGCTGACATCATGTTTTTAGGTGTTCTGCCAAATCTCCTTTCGGATAAGATTGGCCCGTTCAACGTCATGATACCATGCATACTCATGTCCGGGATTCTCTGCATACTATTCTTGACTGTCACAGCCCCAGCCGGCATTATCGTCCTCATGGCGTTCTACGGTTTCTTTTCCGGAACCTTTGTCTCATTGCCTTCGACGGTTATCATCTACATAAGCGGCAATGCTAAACACAAGATCGGTACACGCCTGGGCCAGGCTTTCTTTTTCTGTGCAATTGGTATACTGATTGGTACACCTATTGGCGGCACAATTCAGAAGCACAACGGCTACGATGATCTGTGGATCTTTGGAAGTTGCCTATTATTTGCATGCGCGGCGCTCGTGCTTGTAGCGAAGTTCACTTGGGAGGGATTCTCACTAAAGAAGACAAACTAAGGTATGTACGCTATTATGTTAACTAGATACTTTATATAACAATATATATATATATCACATCGTAGATGATCTAGACTACTGTATTTAGAATACCTTTCATATTCCATCTACCTACAGTTGTTGCTAAGGCCCTTATAAATCAAATCGCTGGAGTTCTGCCCCATCCTTATCAACGACTATAACACTTCCCTTAAAATTACCACGGACAATGCTTTTATCGTACGAGATGGCCTGCATGAATTCGTCCCGCTTCGAGTGCCCAATTGAGCTCGTGACAATCCATTGGAATGAAAGTGTATCTGGAGAATCGTTGTCGCCTTCGACACACGCCTGGTAGGTCGCTCCTTTTTCGAATTCGAGTACGTGTCCATTATTGCTCAGAGGGCATGGATAGTTGGCAGAAAGCTCTGTCCCTGTAGAGCTGTTCTGGACGTAGCAACCGTCAACTTGGCGCGATGTCGTCCCTTTAGCAAAGACGATCGTGGAATACACTGATATTGTGTGTGTTTGTCCCAAATTAAGTCCGCCAGAGCAGCCAATTCCGTTTGGTTTTCCAGGTGGTTTCTGCCCTACTTTCACTGGCACCCTCTTGCATGTGCAGTCTTGAAACACCATGTCACTGTTTTCTGTAGGTATACAAAAAACGGCAGTTTCATCCCTGGGGTCGCATTTTCGATCGTAGTTTCCGATGTAGTTTTCGTTTCGGTTTGGGTATGTCCTAACACAACTAGCCCTGAAGCTATATGGCGTCGTGCACTGGCAAGTTCTGGTTGCCCATGATATACGGTTGAAAACAGAGTGAGAATCCATCTCCTGGCATACATTGACGTCGATTGCACTCGCAAAATCGGTGTTGATGATTTGTTGATAGGAGGTCTTTGCGACCAGAAAAACAGTAAACAACAATTGTTTTGGGGATAACATAATAACTAGTGTCTGCGAGAAATGAGTAACTTGGTTCGAATAGCGAAGCTGTAATGAGCATCCAGCTGTCCCGGCCATCAGATTAAATAGGGCTTGTTATCCGATAAACGGTAATGGCGAGCCCGGGCCCGTGTCGAATTCGTGGCAACATTCTCACAAGGTTCCGCTGCCAGTTTAAACCATTGTATCCATGTCGCCAACATGTAATTGTCGGTGACGTCGTATTGATGACATGTCACAGATATGGATGTAAATTTAAGTTCATGTCTCGGTGAATCTGCGCTCCAATATCCCGTCTCCTCCTTCTTAGTCACCACGAAATGTTCAGAAACAACAGCGAAGGATATGAAAATGGCTGCAGCGATGTCTAATTACAAGACAAACTATGACTCGCAAGTTGTATTAGGGGAAGTAAGTGCACGACCTGCTTTGATCAATGTTCTATAGGACAGACTCTCTGCAGAAACAAGCATTATTTCCGTAGTATGACAATACGTCTGCTTCTTCAAATAATCAGCTGATGTTTATACTTTTACTTAAGGACTGTGCTTATCTGAATTAAGATTATGGTTCAAGCTTACTTAGACTACATCTTAAAGCATAGTAGTCTATCCTATATTCTTACGTGGGATTACTGTTAGAGCCTAGTGTTACGATCCAAGGCAAGCTGCTTACAAGTAATCAGCTTGGAGGGTCTAAAGAGACGGACTGCGCCGTAATCCTTTATCTACGCCGTAGTTACGTAACTAATTATATAATCATATATAATTACTTTATCTTCTTAGCATATAGTCTAGGTATCAAGCCCTTATAGCTTAATATATTTAACTTAAGTTTTGAGTATAAGTATAATAAAGAGAGTTGTTCTACTTACACGCTACTGTTCTCGTTTACACTCTATTACTCTATCTGTAAAAACTAACTAATAAGAAGATTAACACTAGAAGTCTTATATTACTTCCACTTGATCCATACTCTTAACACCTAGCCTTCTCTAACCTCTTACGAGCTACCTTAGGGCACCTTAGGTTACTTTAGCTCTCTCTAGCCTGTCTTAATTATATCTTACTTCTTATATCACTATTCTGTTACAAGCAACAGCGGAAAGGATCCTCTCCCTAGTAATAATAGTATAATAGTTGAGAAACCACTTAGGATACTAACCGGGAACGATGGGTATCGCGGGGCAAGGTTAGGCTGGCAAACGGGTACCCCCTACCATTGTAACGGCGCAGGCAAGACTACTCGGATCAGTATCGGCGGTAGTGTCACTCAGAGGCATATGGGAGTGCGTAGGACATCAAACGAGCCTTAATTCAAATAGACACCTATAGGCCTTATACAAAAGGATATTAAAAGTCTATAGAGCTACCTATAGGGAGTGTCTTAATATATACCTATCTTAGTTAGATCTAAGTCAGATCCGACTTAAGAACAATAACTACTAAAGGGGGCGGCGGATATTTACTCCGACGCAGCTCTAGGACGGGTCCGATACTTAGCAAGGCTATAACATCGTTATACTACCCCCCTCT